>NC_092816.1:165618315-165918315 GCF_023375885.2 Dermacentor andersoni
GGGCTGCCCTCAATAGTCCTCGTCGTTCGCGGCTCGCCCATTCCATCTGCAGCTCCGCGTTCGCTCTTTTATCTTTCACTGTTATGCTTGTTCGCTCAGTTACGCCGCCGCCGCCGACACTCGTAGCAGGAACAGGCCATTAAGAGCAGCGCTTTAAAAACTGCATTACCGAATTTTTGTCATTCAGTCATGAATCTATTTACGCGCAAGTAATGCTCACCTTTTCGAGTATTCCGGTTCAAGGACGACAAGTATGATATCTATCACAGACCTTTTAGAATATTCCGCGTTGTCTAAGCAAAAACTTGGTATGTTGTTTGACTCGGGAGGAAGAGAAAGAAGTGCCCAGAGCTTACTGGTGCTCTGGGCCTCTCGCTGTTATGCAATTTTTTACGTTCTTGCCATTTTCGTGAGAGTCATTTCATCAAGGATGAGCAAGAAGATGTTCCCACGACCACCTGAACAAGGTCAGTCGTCTACTTCATCGCTCATTTTTGGACGACGTGCCTTTGGAAGCTCGGACCACCTCGATTCCCGGAAGAGCTCAACGCCAGAAGCCATGGACTCTGACAGCGAGTACACCGTAGTCATGGGCCGCCGTATGAAGAAGATGCGCCGTATGTCGACTGAGGCGACTTCATCGCATCAGAGTGAGCAAGAATCCTTCATGGTTTCTTACGTGCCGCTCTCGACGTCACAGAACATGAACTCCCTCAGCAGGCAGTTTCTAACCGAATATTTTGAAAGTGCGGCCCCTGGGCAAATTAACGAGATCAGGATCAACGCTAGCAAGAACATCCTGACAATAGATGTGAAAAATTCCGCAATACTTGTGAAGTTAAAGACCATTCCACAGTTAAGCGCAATCTCCGTCCGCTCCTTTATTACTTACGGGAAGGAGACAACAACTGGAGTGATTTCCGACGTAGAGCTTGAAATCAAGCATGCGGACCTCAAGAGTCTTTTGAGGTCATCGGCGCGCATTATTGAGATTCACCGCTTGGGGCACTCCCGATGTATCAAGTTAACGTTTGCTTCTTCGACATTACCAGCGTCTGTAAAAGTGGGCAACGTTATACACCGAGTACGACCATTCGTTCCGAGGCCTATTCAGTGCCGGAAATGTCACAAGATAGGACACGTGAGCGCTGTTTGTAGAAGCAAAGCCACCTGCTCGCGTTGCGGCGGCGAGCATGATACCACCGACTGTGAGGCGTCTTCATTTAAATGTCCCAACTGTACTGGCTCTCACGAAGCGACTTCGATGGAATGCCCGAAGATGAAACAGGAGGCTCGTATTCTTCGAAAAATGGCAAGGGACCACTCTTCACGTAAAGAGGCTGCTCAATCTGTTCGCCAAAGTGACCAACGCTCGCGACAGAAGCATCACAAAACCATTTCAGGACAACTGCCTACCGTGGCACAGGTGCCACGACCACCTCTGTCTGCGCGTGCATCGAGGACGGTAGCGGCGTCTACTGATAATTCAAGGTCGACGAGAGCACGCGGCAAACATTCACCTCCACCGGCTGATACAGACACGGAATGGTCTTTGCTGCCCTCTAGGCCCACGGCCATGCCACCGGGTACTAGCGGTCCTCTGCGCCATGATGCCAAGAATTATAGGGCCAATGAAACCGGTTACACTACGGGCAAGCAAGGAGATGAACACAATGAGAAGGAGAGTGTACAAAAAATGATGAAGCACCTAGTAGAATCAATGCGCGTGCTTCTGGGTGGTGTCGAGACTCCGGCCGCTAAAAGTGCCCTACAAGTGCTCGCCGAGCTAGAGTCGCTTATCGCAGCTCTTTATATGCTATAAAGTTTTGTTTGGCACTTGTGCTGTTCACGCAGGGGAGGCCCACACCAGCTTCGTCCTAACGCCTCTATTTTTAAATTCACTCAAATTGGTGACTACAGACTTGAGGCGAAACCTGATTGTGGCTTCATGGATGACATTTGTGAATGTTTATCATCAGAGTGCTGAATTTGCTTTCATCTTTGCGCATCCCTCTTGCTATGTCATCATCATCCCTCATCACATCTTTATGTCCCCATTCCCCCTCCCCCTGTGCAGAGTAGCAGGCTAGAGCACCTTAGCTCAGGCCGACCTCTCTGCCTTCTTTCAATTAAATGATCTCTCTCTTGGTATGTTGTTTAGTTTAGTATTTAAATTTCACGATCCCGTACTCTGTAATTGCTGCTGGGAGTTCGCAAGAGTGTGCAATTACCTCGCTAAATATTTAATATGTCAGTCTAGATGTGCCATTATCTCTATATATTCCCCAACTTATAAGAAGGAAGCCACAAAAATACAAAGGACAACTATAGCACAGAATAAACGACGCGTACACTTTTTTTCTTCTCGTATCCCTCGGTGTACGAGCTCCATAGAAAAAGTTCAGTCCGTAGGGATGTGTCACCAGCGATTACGTTTGCAAAGAAAAGCCAGGAGACCACGTCTTTAGAGAAAAGCTATCGCAAGAAGCCAGCACACACCACACCAGTCAACGTTCTTGCAGCAGCTCATATAGTCTCCGGGAAAGCTAAAAGGACAAGCAGAGGATGTCCCCGTCTGATGATCGTGACCAACGAAGCGCGCAGACGGGACGCCTCGTTTACTTCCAGGACGGAGGCCATGTTTGTGCAACGGTAGGCGTACCCATCCCCGAGTGCCGCATGAATAGCGTTCCCGGGAAGAGCCCGGCCACGCTTCAATGGGCGTCTCCGCTTTGGTCGCAACAGCCTGTGTGTTCCCTCGGCACGACTAATGGTCGTTCACTTCCGAGGAGTCGAAGGAAGAAGCTCTCTCTCAAGGCAGCGAAATCCTAATGCAGGAAGTGAAAGGGAAATCTGTCACTGTTGGTTTGCAAAGTTTTTCTCAGAAATAAACGAATCAAACGTGCCAGGCCACCACAGCGAATTCTTCCGACACGTGGCGGTGATCAAGAAATACGATACCTTGTCGTTTCATTTCATCATGCTGTAATGATTCAGCAACTTTCTGTCTGTAGGGAAGCTTGCGGCAGCTGACAACAAATAACTAATACAAATATGTCGGATCTTCGGGAACACAAGAAAAAGGGACGAGACAGGATACGCTTCCGCGTAAAGTGAAGAAAAAAATACCGGTAAAAAGTTTGTTGAGATCACCTTTGACTTGGGTTGTTTTCATTACATTTTGTCTCTAACCACATGATTTTACTATTCAATTTCAGTTTCACCGTTTCTGCAATATTTATATCCTGAACTAGTAATCGTGGCCACAGTCAGTACGGTGGAGATTTGATACCGACGTTTCTTCTACGTCCATATATCTGCGCTCAGCGCGTAGAATTTCCCAAACTAACTGGGAAATGCTACTTGTAATGTAGTAGCGGTCCAAAAGCTAGCTCATTGCGAAATAATTCATCATCATCATCATCATCATCAGCCTGGTTACGCCCACTGCAGGGCAAAGGCCTCTCCCATACTTCTCCAACTACCCCGGTCATGTACTAATTGTGGCCATATTGACCCTCCAAATTTCTTAATCTCATCTGCCCACCTAACTTTCTGTCGCCCCCTGTTACGCTTCCCTTCCCTCGGAATGCAGTCCGTAACCCTTAACGACCATCGGTTATCTTCCCTCCTCATTACATGTCCTGCCCATGCCCATTTCTTTTTCTTGATTTCAACTAAGATGTCATTAACGCGCGTTCGTTCCCTCACCCAATCTGCTCTTTTCTTATCCCTTAACGTTACACCTATCATTCTTCTTTCCATAGCTCATTGCGTCGTCCTCAATTTAAGTAGAACCCTTTTCGTAAGCCTCCAGGCTTCTGCCCCGTACGTCAGTACTGGTAAGACACAGCTGTTATACACTTTTCTCTTGAGGGATAATGGCAACCTGCTGTTGATGATCTGCGAATGCCTGCCAAACGCACTCCAGCCCATTCTTATTCTTCTGATTATTTCACTCTCATGATCCGGATCAGCAGTCACCACATGTCCTAAGCAGATGTATTCCCTTACCACTTCCAGTGCCTCGCTACCTATCGTAAACTGCTGTTCCCTTCCGAGACTGTTAAACATTACTTTAGTTTTCTGCAGATTAATTTTTAGACCCACTCTTCTGCTTTGCCTCTCCAGGTCAGTGAGCATGCATTGCAATTGGTCCCCTTAGTTACTAAGCAAGGCAATATCATCAGCGAATCGCAAGTTACTAAGGTATTCTCCATTTACTCTTATCCGCAATACTCCCCAGTATATCTCCTGTAAACACGCGGTGAATAGCATTGGAGAGATCGCATCTCCCTGCATGACGCCTTTCTTTGTTGGGATTTTGTTGCTTTCTTTATGGAGGACTACAGTGGCTGTGGAGCCACTATAGATATCTTTCAGTATTTTTACATACGGCTCGCCTACACCCTGATTCCGCAATGCCTCCATGACTGCTTAGGTTTCGACTGAATCAAATGCTTTCTCGTAATAAATGTAAGCTATATATAATGGTTGGTTATATTCCGCACATTTCTCTATCACCTGTTTGATAGTGTGAATATGATAGTGTGAATATAGTAGCCTTTACGGAATCCTGCCTGGTCCTTTGGTTGACGGAAGGCTAAGGTGTTCCTGATTCTATTTGCAATTACCTTAGTAAATACTTTGTAGGCAACGGACAGTAAGCTGATCGATCTATAATTTTTCATGTCTTTGGCGTCCCCTTTCTTATGGATTAGGATTATGTTAGCGTTCTTCCAAGATTCCGGTACGCTCGAGGTCATGAGGCATTGTGTATAAAGGGTGGCCAGTTTTTCTAGAATAATCTGTCCACCGTCCTTCAACAAATCTGCTGTTACCTGATCCTCCCCAGCTGCCTTCCCCCTTTGCATAGCTCTCAAGGCTTTCCTTACTTCTTCCGGCGTTACTTGTGGGATTTCGAATTCCTCGAGACTATTCTCTCTTCCATTATCATCGTGGGTGCCACTCGTACTGTGTAAATATCTACAGAACTCCTCAGCCACTTGAACTATCTCATCCATATTAGTAATGATATTGCCAGCTTTGTCTCTTAACGCATACATCTGATTCTTGCCAATTCCTAGTTTCTTCTTCAGTGCTTTTAGGCTTCCTCCGTTCCTGAGAGCTTGTTCAATTCTATCCATATTATGCTTCCATATGTCAGCTGTCTTACGCTTGTTGAATAACTTCGAAAGTTCCGCCAGTTCTATACTAGTTGTAGGGTTAGAGGCTTTCATACATTGGCGTTTCTTGATCAGATCTTTCGTCTCCTGCGATAGCTTACTGGTATCCTGTTTAACGGAGTTACCGCCGACTTCTATTGCACACTCCTTAATGATGCCCACAAGATCGTCGTTCATTGCTTTAACACTGAGGTCCTCTTCTTTAGTTAAAGTCGAATACCTGTTCTGTAGCTTGATCTGGAATTCCTTTATTTTCCCTCTTACAGCTAACTCATTGATCGGCTTCTTATGTACCAGTTTGTTCTGTTCCCTCCTCAGGTCTAGGCTAATTCGAGTTCTTACCATCCTATGGTCACTGCAGCGCACCGTACCGAGCACGTCCACATATTGTATGATGCCAAGGTTAACGCAGAATATGAAGTCTGTTTCTTTCCTCGTCTCGCCGTTCGGGCTCCTCCACGTCCACTTTCGGCTATGTCGCTTGCGGAAGAAGGTATTCATTATCCCCATATTATTTTGTTCCGCAAACTCTACTAATAACTCTCCTCTGCTATTCCTAGTGGCTATACCATATTCCCCCACTGCCTTGTCTACAGCCTGCTTCTTGCCTACCTTGGCATTGAAATCGCCCATCAGTATAGTGTATTTTGTATTCACTCTACCCATCGCCGATATCACGTCTTCATAGAAGCTTTCGACTTCCTGGTCATCATGACTGGATGTAGGGGCGTAGACCTGTACAACCTTCATTTTGTACCTCTTATTAAGTTTCACAACAAGACAAGCCACCCTCTCGTTAATGCTATATAATTCCTGTATGTTACCAGCTATATTCTTATTAATCAGGAAACCGACTCCTAGTTCTCATCTCTCCGCTAAGCCCCGGTAGCACAGGACGTGCCCGCTTCTTAGCACTGTATATGCTTCTTTTGGCCTCCTAACTTCACTGAGCCCTATTATGTCCCATTTACTGCCCTCTAATTCTTCCAATAGCACTGGTAGACTCGCCTCACTAGATAAGGTTCTAGCGTTAAACGTTGCCAGGTTCATACTCCAGTGGCGGCCTGTCCGGAGCCAGGCAAATAATTATTTTTAGTTTTCTTTCTGCCAGTGCTAACGCATTCAAGAATTAGACTCGCAGTCTGTAAAATATGTATATTTGACTCGATATGCGCGTTTTATTTAGTGCTTGTAGAATGCACTGAGGAAAAAAAAACACTTAGGGAAGCATCCGCTGAATCCCGGAACTTGTTCATTGCGGATAGTTTGTATTCTTTAGAAGCTTCTATACGCTCAGAAATTAAGATAGTGTAACAAGGTCGTAAGCAGTCTTAATATTATCAACACACCCCCTGAGCATATACACCCGTCACAAGCCTCGTATGCAAGTTACTTTTGTAGTCAATCTGGATCTGCAGCCGGCATTCAGTCGTCTCGAGGCTGCGTCACATAACGGTACCTTAGGAAGAGGGGCCGAATTCACAATGTTTGTGTTTCCTCAGTACTGGTTGCCATTCAGATTCACATTTAGATTTATTCGTTCCAAAAGAAGTAATTACAACATAACAAATATACAGACGAGGGCCCCAAAGTGAAAGGACTGTAGCGGGACCCTCGGTTAATAATAACAACATTGATGGTGATATCAATACGAAGCAAATTAGCGTTATTATAAACAACATCTACAGTTCAAATACATCATTAGTCATGTCATTTACAATCAAACACGAAAAAGCACGTTATAAAAGCAATTCGGAAAAAAGCATGGATGAAATATAAGAAATGACATGTGAGAGAAAAGTCAAAGGTACATCGCCAGATCGTAGTTAAGTTATCGCAGGAAATGATGCTTAAGGTGATTTTTAAAGATTTCAAGAGAAGTACAGGATTTTATAGGTGATGGTAATTCGTTCCAAAGAGAAATTGCAGCAAAGGAAGATGTTTTTTGCCGTAAATGGTATGAACCATGAGTAACAAGAAATTGTTGTTAGCCACAAATCTGGATATTTTTTTATTCTGCAAAAGGTCAACTGCAATGAACGGAAACGTAACTTTATTATGAAGCAGCTTGTGGAGTAAGACGAGTATGTTAAAGTGGAGCAAATTATTCATAGGCAAGATATTATACACGCGAAGTAACAAAGAGACATTGGATTGCATGGAGCTAGAAGTGATAATGCGTATTGACTGATTTTGGATATGCTGAATTGATAAGTGACAAGCGTATGTGTTGCCCCATGAAACAATGCCGTAATTAATGTGACTATAAATGAACCCATAATTCAACGCTAGCAGAGCCTCACGAGAAAAAGAAAAGGCCGAGCTTTGATTAATGCACGTATACCAAACGCAGTTTGTGCTTGAGATGTTGGAAGTGAGAGCGAAATGTAAGGTTGGGGTCAAGATGAATGCCAAGAAAAGTGACATCGGTGCTAACGGGAATTAAATGAATTCCAAGCTTTACTTCAGGAATAGAAGTTAAGGCACTTTGAGCACTATTGAGTAACATAAATTTAGTTTTTAGAGTATTACTACCTAAGTGGTTCTTGCTACACCCTTTTATAATGTTACCTAATGCAATATTTAATTTAGAAGTAAGAGTAGCAACAGATTTGTCAGATGAAGATATGGTTGTGTCATCTGCGTATAAAATGCAATGAATGTAGTTGGTGGAGCTAAGAGAATCCCGAAGATCATTAATATATAGAAGGAAAAGCAAAGGGCCCAGAACTGATCCCTGTGGTACACCTTGGTTAATACGTTTTGTTACTGAGAAAGTATTTGCTGCATGTACTGTGTATGGCCCGTCAAGTAAGTAATTTTTTTAATAATGTTAGCGCAGCACGGGTAATACCATTAGAGTCAAGTTGATTAAACAGGAATTGATGTTTAACCGTCTCATAAGCTTTACTGAAGCCTAAAAATACAGATCCGACTAAGTTTCCCGAATCAATACATTTTTTATGTAGTCAGTTAGAGATAGAACACCTAGATTCCTGGAACTTCCAGGGCGGAAACCAAATTGATTCTTCTTAACAATTTAAACTTTGTTAAGTAGTTATTAAGCCGTTTAACAAATAATTTCTCAATGACTTTACTAAGGCAGGAAAGAAATGCAATTGGTCGGTAATTATTAACTGTGTGTTTGTCGCCTTTTTTAAAAACAGGAATAATCTTGGCATTTTTTAAATATGAAGGGAATGCACCTTCTTTAAACATAAGGTTGATAATATTACAGAGCGTGTCACAAACTAAATGCGCAACCAGTTTTAAATGCCTCACACAAATATTGTCTAAGCCAGGCCCCGTATTTTAAAGGTTAGCAATCGTGAAGCACACTTCAATTGGCGTAGCTGGTAACAAGAAGAATGATTGTGTCGTACGGCTCAAAGTATTATGCAACTGCGCATGTGGGTTCTTATTAGTGTAAACGGAAGAAAAGTAGTCCGAAAAAGCAGTAGCAATTTCGTTGGGCTCAGAAAGAGCCACACCATCGTAAATTATTTTGGTTATAGAGGCATCAACAGATGACTTGTTAAGAAAAGAGTTCAATAACTGCCATTGCTTTTCGGGGTTATTTCTATTCTGATCAGGTTTATTTTCGCAGTACCTTCTTTTCTTCGCCTCTTTAAAGTAAAACGTTCAGTAATTTACTGTACCTACTATAGCGTCTAGCTAGTCCAGTATTAAAGGTCTGACGTTTAGTTTTCTTCTACATGTTTTCCTTCTTTCTTAAACATTCTCGTAGACCATCCGTCATCCATGGGTTGCGCGGATATTTATATTTTTTCCCACATTTTACAATGCGCGTGTTAGTCGAAACGGCCAATAAAAATAATGTGCAGAACTTGTTCAGTGGTGCTTCGGGATCAGACAGAATTGGCGACCAATCAGTTTCACTGATGGCTTCAATAAAGGTATCTGCACTGAATACGGAAGTAAAGTAGCTATTATCGCTCTCATCTATTTCATTGTTAAATGTAAGAAAAAGAGGAAAATGATCGGTTATGTCAGCATCAATAACCCCAGAGCAAGGCGATGGTGATATGTTCGATAACACGTGATCAATGAGCGTACTGCTCCCACGAGAGGCTACTCTAGTTGGACAGTCAATGAGTGATTCAAAACCAAATCCAGAAAAACAATCAGTGTAAGTTGTGTACGAGCTAACTTCAGTGTCAAGCAAGTTAATATTAACATCACCTACAATCAGTACATCCTTATTTTCAAAAGCTAGCTTGGACAATACTGCATCAAGAGAAAGCAAGAAATCGTTAAGGGAAGATGACGGTCCACGCTGACTCACAATGATTCAACTTAACTGCCAGATCAAATCTGCGAGTGTAGGTGACATCTTGTGAAAAAAAAATGGCGGCACCACCATGACTATTAGTTGGACGATGACAATACTCTGGTTGATAAGATGGAAAACCGCTCATGTTGTCGGAATCAGAAAGCCAAGTCTCCGATATGCAGATAAAAGTGAAGACATGGTGAAGTCAGGCAATTAAGTTATTAATTACATCTATGCTCTTACGAAGACTGCGAGCATTGAAGTGAATGAGTTATCGTTTATTTGCGGTAAGACTAGATTTTACGTCAATGGGGTAGAGTAAGGCCATGAAAAAAAGAAAGGGAAAAAAGAAACAAAATATATTTACAATAAATCACCTAATGATTCGAAGGTCGGACTCAGTGATAATGCGATAGATCCTGCTATCATCAGATTTGTGGGCTTTTATCTGGCAGTTTTCTGTCCATAACTATTTCCACGTATTTTCTTTTTTGAGTGCCAGCTCCTTCGAGAACACCTTCTTGTTATCAATGGTCAAGTGGTCATTTACATAGACAGGCGTGCTAGTGCCACCTGTGAAACCAATGTGGTCAGTGCGAAGCCTAGCTCTTCTTCCCTTCCCGATGAACGGGTTCTTCTTATCGCATCAGCAGAAGCGAGCAATGATGCTCTTCTCATTTGACTTAGAGGCCACACGGTGAGCCGTGTCGATATCAGCGGGTAAGAGAGGGTACTGGATAGCACCGCTAATTCACTTTAGAATGACTCCGCAGTCTTCACCCTGCGATGTAGGGATTCCCTTAATTTCCACATTATTTATTCTCAAATATTGCTCTAAATCACCCACTTTTCTTTCCAGTGATTTGTTACGTAACGCGAGCGCCTTGTTTGAGGTTACTAGTTCTTCCTGTATTAGTTTTAGCGTGTCGAGTTCCTTGTTCATGAACTGAACACTTTCACAGAGGGAAGCGTGCTCACCTAGTCCTACATTCTGTAGCTTGATGTTAATTCGTGACACTAAATCATCGATGAGTATATCCAACTTCTCGTTCAGCACTGCTTCAAGAGATGCAATTTTTTTCGCCATTTCCGCTGTGGTAGGCATAGTGAAGTATATACACTACGAACAGTGAAACAAGAAGTTTGGGCAGCAGTTGCGGCAGAATTAATATTTAGATAGTGTACAGAAGTAATAAACCAACCTTTTGGTGAGAAGAATTTTCTTAGAAGGAGGACATGCTGCCGAAACTGCTGCCGCCAAATTGAGTCAGTGCCGTTGTGTGCGTGCTTATATGGTCCTCGTTGAAGTCACGTGTAGTCCGCGCAGACTCAGTAGGCAGTACAGGGCTTAGACGTTTGAAAGTACTCGCAGTGAGTGCAAGCGCACGTGTAAATGAAACCACGGTGGCCACAGACGACGCAGGAACCAAGGACGAGCAGGAACACAGGCCACTGATCAACCTGTTGGCGAGAAGAATTTTTCTTAGAAGGAGGACATGCCGCCGCAACTGCTGCCGCCAAATGCACCGTGGCTTTCACTAATGGAATGCTTAATATAAAACAGTGGCACTGTGTAGCGCGCGAATGTAGGATAAGAAGAACAGAAAAGAGTAGAGAGCGCTAACTTCCGACTGATCTTTATGTGCCGGCGAGAGGAGCCGTTTATGAGCTACGAGCAACTCGCCCAAGCTTCTACCCGGTTACTCCATATCTAGATGTGCCGGCAGCTGATTTTACGAGCAGTTTTTGCGCAAGAACACCTTTTTTTTTTTTCTCAATGCGGGTCCAGTTGCTGTGCTCGTCACCGCCCTCGCAGCAAAGCTTGATCTACGTTCGACAGTGTTTTCCTATCATAATGCGAAACGTATAGCTTGTTCCACCAACGGAAGCATGTACTTTGGTGGAGGAACGAAATGATAAGGAAAATGTGAATAGCGGCATGAAATCGGTATTATTTTGCTTCAAGTGGATTCATAATATTCTGCTTCTTCATACCTCCAACAGAAAATGCAGAATTTAGAAGAAAAAAAAACAGAAATTTTTATGCCATATGAAATTTATTCTGATCATAGATTTTGTCTGGGGAGTCAAGCTGTAGACAGAGCCACGTTGGTGGCGTCGACGGGCTAGACTATATACATTTAAAGACGTTTTGCTCGGCTCATTACTGACGTCGCAGCCAAATATAAGTACAAAGTAATGCGAGGTTCTGCCTGGGCAGTCGAACTGTACTCACAGCCACGTTGATGGCATCGACGGGCTAGATTATACACACTTGAAGACGTCTTGCTCGGCTCATTGCTGACGTCCCAGCAAAATATAAAGTATGGCGAGGTTCTGCTCAGGCAGAAAACTTAATTTGGAGAAGTACACGCTGACATGCAACTGCCAGGACGGAAACAGTTTTCTTTTTCTAGGAAACAGGCAACCACGCTCAGTGCATACGCCAGCAAGCCAGGCAAATGCGCATTTCTTTTAAGAAATAGATTTACTTTGGTCAGACTAGAAGCGGCAAAATATAGTACACACAGAAGGTGGTTTGAAAGGCTCGTTTGACCCCATCACTCCTCATACCCTGCGATCTTTTTTCGCGGAGCGTCCTAGTGCCGAGCATCCTGGTTTTACGGAGCATTAGGCTCAGAAATCGGGAAGGAATCTTCGCAGAGGACCCGAAGCTTCCGCAGCCTCGTTAGCCAGCTTTCCCGCATGGGGTTGGCTGCTCGCGCGTATATGTTTCATTATTATTATTATTACGCTGTCGCTTTCCGCATCCCAGTCCACCACGGTGCATTAGGACGTTGCTTCGCATCCTGGTGGAAACGTTCTGTGTAGGAAATTGGAGAAATGTCTGGTGCCGAAACGGAATATACCATTTAAATCGTTTAATACGATGCTATCGGATTATTGAGATAAGTACTGGCCTTCAGTGATAACGGTATGTGTATCCTTGGTGGTGGAGATGCTTTGAGATCGGCTAACCGAGAGCAGTCAAACCGCATTCATACAGAGATATACTGACGTTGCTGAATGTCCTGGCACATTCCACCACATCGCAATGAGCTCATCGCCTGGCACACCGCACAGAAAGGTAAACCAATTTCTTTCTTGGTCATTTGGCGTTGTATCATGGGAAAACATGTAACCATGAACTTGTGTCTCCATTTGAGCGTATAAGGCATTCTGGACTTTTAATGTCATAACTCCGGCGTATGCACACAAAATGGCGCATGGTAACATGCATAATGTAGTAAAGTCTGTAGTTATAGCTGCATGACTGTTGCTTTGTAGCAGCAGCCAAAGAATATACTATGTATCATATTTAGGAGTAGTAGCCGTACGAAGCAGCAAACTTCGCATCTGTATGTCGCAGTTACCGCCCCTCGTCGAATAGCTATGCGTCACGATCTAGCTCAATAAAAAGTACTCCTACAATTAGGTCATAATCTGCAAATCGCGAAATTGAAAGGTCGAAAAGAAAGTAGGGGGGGGGGGGAGGAACTGATATCAACAGCAATAATATGATATGATCGCCAACGCTACAGTTATATGCCACTCGAGTCAAGCACGAAATCTTGAGAGTTTTCATTACAAGCCTAATATTTTATTATTACATTTTATGACATTTTACGCTTTAGTTCATAGGTCCTCAGTCTCACTTCTTCCTATTATGAAAACCTTCTTAACAGAACGCACCAGAAGGATACTGTGACTGTGGGCGATATTTTTTTATTTATTTAAATACTCTCAATGCCATTGCGGCCTTACAGAGAGGAGTGGCGCTACAAGTTCAAAATGGCAGTCTGAATGGTGTATGCTCAGGGTTGGTGCTGATGGAGGCGGCGAGGTGATTCCATTCGGATGACGTCTTCAGCACGTAAGAATGGAAGTACAAATTGGCCTGGCAGAACGGCACTTGAATTTTGAAGTTATGGTGGACGCGGGATGAAAGGTAACAAGGTGGCGAAAATAATGTGCGTTTCAGTTCAGGATTCGCAAAGAAGATTTGATGAAAGAGACATGGCGCCTGCTTCCTTTTCATAGAAAGATTAGGAAGGTCTAGAGAAATGTTTAGTGAAGTAATACTGGTAGTGCTAGAATAATTAGCAGAAATGAACCAAGCTCAACGATGTTGGATGGCTTCTAGAGCGGTTAGGATTTAGGATCCCCAAGCAATGGTTTGACGCAATAAACCAAGAGTGCGGTTCGCATTGTTAATCACGCAGTTAATATTTGTATCCCATGATAAATTGTTCTCTATATCGACGCCTAGGTATTTATAAGTATTGACAAATGACACCTGAAAATTAGTAATGGAATAAACAGGGATAGTACAGTCTCCAGGTCATCGGAAAATCCTCATTATTCTGGACGCTATAACATAAAGCTATTCCAATCTTTTCTGTTTCAATTATGCAATGCACCCTCCGCGATTAGACCCCAATTTCGCCTGTCTATCACGCGACATCACGAAAACTGCGGTTGCTCCCCACCTGATACGACGTGTACACACTGATTAGGCATAATTAGACTGAACAAAAGAAAGACAGTTGTTTCTGATTCGACGCCTTTAAGCCATTAGCCCTCTGCTATTGGTCAAAAGCTTTCCGGCTGCACCAACTTGACCTGCCTGTCACGCGACGTCAGAAAACCGCGAAAGATCACCGTGTCAAAGTTATGTGAACGCATTAAAGATGCAATAATATGATGAACAAAACTCAATTTTTTTTTTCTGAATAGCGGCAGGCTGCCCCGTTCCGAAAGGAATAAAAGATGACTGCCGCCGATTGCTCAGGCACTGGTTACTCGCACCTGCCGGAGAGCATGGGTTTAGTTGCGTATAATAAATTTCTTGCGTGGCCGTGTAACGTTTTTGAGCACTTTCGGCACGTTTAAGATATCGCCCTTCCAACTCTTCTTTGCTGAGGATCCGTTTTAGCGGCATTCTTAACCTTCCGTCGCACGCGGCCGCGATTTTCGACCAGCCACTGCAGGCTAAGTAAGGAAAAGCGGACCAATCGCAGACGCCGACACCACCCTCTTCGTCCGGTTATCTATTTTCAGCGCGCTGGCTCGGCCCCATCGAAACGCTCTCTACTTGAGCGCGCTCCTCGCCTCCTGGCAGCCAATTACAAGCGAAAAACCCCTCAACGTAGGCAATGTTATTCATTTTGAAAGCAAAGTCACCTCCTATAAACTAGGAGAGTATTTTATTGGGCTATTCAGGCAGCGCTATGGGTTACTGCCTGATGCTTGCATCGGCGGTTACGCAAATTTGACGTCAGGAGAGTGGAATAAAAACATATTGGAATAGTTTTACATTATAGGGCCCCTGCATATGCTAACGTTAAATTTTGTGGACCAGAGTGAACACCAAGAAGTAACTCTGTCAAGATCAGTTTGAAGTTGAGAAGAATCATGAGGCTTAGTTATTATGCGGTATAGGACACAATGATCAACAAATAGCCTCATTGTTAATATAATGCCACTGAAAAGGTGATTAATGTAAATGGGGAAAAATAGGGGTCCGAGGATGGAGCCTTGCGGTACACCGCATATGACAGATTAATTGCCCGAGTTATGGCCATTACCAGTTACAGGCTGGGTTCAGTTAGATAACATGCATTTAATCCACTGCAATAAATTCGAGTCACTATTTTGCATGCTTAGTTTCACTGAAAGCAAACGGTGAGACACGGTGTCGAAGGCTTTTGGGAAGTGAAGGAAAATAGAGTTGATAATAAAACCACTGCCAGATGCCGAAAATAGATCGTTAGTAAACAGTAGTTGTGTGTCGCGTGAGTAGTGTTTCCTAATACCAAGCTGACTGTTGTGAAAGAAGCTATTTCATTCGAGAAATGCGATTAGATTAGAATACATAACGTATCCCAGAAGCTTACACAGGATACTAGTCAAGTGATGGGTCTATAAGTAGAAGGACTAGATGAGTCACCTGGTTTATGCACAGGAATCATTGTCACACATCATTGTCAATAACTTTGCCCGCTTTCCAATCGCTGGGCATTGAAGCATGTTGCAATGACTGAAAAACCTGCCAAAATATGACCCAGAAATAAATGGCAGTCATTTTCAGGAATTGAGGAGCGATTCTATACGTGCCAGGAGCTGATGTTTTCATTTTAGGCACGAGATTAAAAAGCCCTAATTGATCAATGATGATCCGTTCCATACAAGGAACTCCAGGATCAGATAGACTTCGTAAATCGTTAGAGTTCTCAGTAGAAAATGCTTTTATAAAAACGTCCTACAAGGTTTCACAGCACCTTTCACTTGCAATCGCTGAACCAATATCGTTACAAATTTCAATGTTTTTATTTTTCGGACCATTACCAACGCTCCACAACTTACGAGGGTTGGACTGTAAATGCGAAGGAAGTGCATCGCGAAAGAAAGTATATTGAGCATTTGCATATGTTTGTTTGTACTCTAACATTGCGCTGCGATAAGCTGCCGATCTCTCCGTGGTATCAGATGATACCACGGAGAGATCATTTTTTTTTTTGTTTTGTTACGTAAGCGAAGAAGTGATGATGTAAACCACGGAGAGCGGAACGTAGCTCGAACAGTTCGTAAGTGAGCGTAGCAATCTATTAGTGAGTCAATCTTGTTTTTAAACGATACCCAGTTCTCTTCCACAGAGCACGCTGAAGCGCATTCCCTATATTGTTACGTAAAAACCTCTAATTCTACACATATAGATAAAAATCCGCTTTGACATAATCTTTTATAACTTTAGTTGCACGCAGCGGGCGCTGCTGCTGAAATGCACAAGTGAAGTGTACAATGCGATGGTCACTAAGGCCAGGTAAGTCACGAATCGATGGAATGACATAAGGATTAGTTGTGAAAACCAAGTCAAGTGTATCACAAGAAAATGCTGTGACTCGCGTGGGTTCAAAGATTACTTGATTTAAATAAAAATCATTACATACATATATGAAAAGTTTGCCTTCAGCCATGCCACAGGCAGCTGTCCCTTCCTCACTGCTTCTGTCTGGAAAATTAACATCACCCCTTAAGAATGTTGGCGAATTCGGGTATCGGATAGATACTGCGTACACACAGTCATGCAAGTCGTCGCAAAAGTTTAGGGAGCCGCGAGGTTGATTGTAGCAAGGACACGAAACAACGTCTTGATACCCAAAGCGAACGCATGCGCATACGAGTTCGAATGGCGAACTAGGGTGGTTGGTTGGGCTAGTTGGTAATTCATGATCAAAAATAACGTACAGCGCGAAGGACAAGAAATGCGAGAGACGACATACACAGCGCTGACTTACAACAATATTTTATTGCGTTGCCACATCATGTGTATATAAATATACAAGAGGGGGCATTCGCAGAAAATGAAAGGCAGTCACAAGGGGTGTTCTAACAGCAAGTCACTGTACCAAGAGCATGGTCACTTGAAAAAAAAAAAACATTACGATTTCTATCTGTTTAGATACGTGACTTCACTCGGGGTCAGCGCGATAGAGGGGGCACTAGCGCAAACACTACCCAGTTTTCTGATGAAGTCAGATGAAATCATGCCTGGCGCCTGCACTAAGTGATATTTCTCGAGCTCATCATGATCGCAATATTCATGGTAACCTAGGCGCATCCCCTGTTGCCAACGTGTGCAGGTTTGTGGACGACTACTTGATATTTATTGATTTCACTGAGGATGCTTTTGATCCTCGGAGTCTCAGAGATCTTTAAGAAAGAGCTGCAGCTTCTAGAACTTACGCATGAGGTCCCCATTGATGATTCCTTGCGCTTTCTAGATCTCAGGTTGTGCCTTGCTAAAAACATGTGTAATGGTGCTTCTAACCGAGAAGTAAGAAGCCACTCTTGCCCTTTAACTCCGCACACTCAAAGCTCGTTAAACGAGGTACTATAAAGTTATACCTCGTTAACAGCCTCAATAAATCTTGCCCACACGAGATGCAACATAGTCTTGCTGCACATGTTGATCGCCTTTTTTGGGCTGGCTACCCTTTGGCCTTCATTTCGGCCATAGCGGAACAGCCTCTGAGGCACACAAAGCGTGATGAGCCCGCTCAGTCAAGGAACCAGCCGGTTAAAACACGCAGGTTCGCAGTGCTACCGTATGTGCATGATGTCTCCCATAGGCTAAAGAAGATTGGGCAGCGTGCAGGAATCACAGTCGTTTTCTCATCCCCGGAAAAGCTGGCAAGGCTCTGTAAGCGTGTAAACGCGCCTAAATCACGTGAGAGTTGTTGCTCTGTGGGCCACAGAAAACGTTTTGTGACGTGCACAACGAATGTGGTTTAGCAAATTCCCCTGTCTTGTGGCAGTAAATATGTTGAACAGACAGGCAGATGCTTTAACGATCGTCTAAGAGAGCATTGTAACAGCGTCCATAACACTGTTCAAGGCCACTTGGGCATCTATTGCTCGGGCTGCGGCTGCGTGCCCCTCTTTGAAAATACGGATGTTTTAGCGAGACACAGCTCACAGCTCGCCCGGGAAATTATGTAAGCTGATTTCATGAGAAAACTGGGTAGTATGTGCGTTAGTGCCCCCTCTATCTTCGCTGTCCCCTAGTGATGTCACGTATCTAAACAGATAGAAATCGTAATGTTCGTTTTTTTTTTCACGTGACCATGCTCTTAGTACAGTGACTTGCTGTTAGAACACCCCTTGTGACTGCCTTTCATTTTCTGTGCATGCACCCTCTTGTATATATACACACGATGTGGCAACGCAATAAAATATTGTTGGAAGTCAGCACTGCGTATGCCGTCTCGCGCAGTCCTTGTCCTTCACGCTGTACGTTACTTTCGATCGAATGGCGAAGCTGTACGAATTGCGTTAGAATGAAATTTATCTGGTATTACTATGAGAACACCACTACCTGTCCTTGTTATTCGATGAGACCTGTAAAACCTGTAATTTTCTTACAGTGTGAAATTTTAGTGTCGCCAAATTTACTCAACAAAGTTTCAGTTGATACCGCAACGTATGCGCAACAGTCGTCAATCAATGAAGATAACTTATCGCGTTTATTTATTACGGCTCGAATATTTGTGATAAAAAACTGAAATTGCTTTAAATTCTGCGACACGTTGAGTAGGCTGGGATTGCTACGAAATTGGTGCAACACTGTTATAATTATTGGAACCTGAAGGAGAGGGTGAAGAGACGAAATCACGGTTAGGTTCATATACACTGTCAGCCTCACTACAGTAGACGAAGCATTTTTTGTTAATACATAGCTTGTTGTAACGCACTGCATATACTTGGCCAGTCGACTTTCCGTACACATGCAGTTTTTTGCGTGTGTTAATAGTGTCTTTGCACAAATCTTCACTTACACTAGCCCCGGTACATTTCAATTTGGCCGTGTCCGCCATAATTTTTTCCTTAATATTAAGCGTGGCAAGCTTTACAATTACGGGACTGCACTGCTTATTCGCGTACGAAGCAAGTCTGTGTGTGCGTGAAATGCCATCAGGCGGTAGCTGGCCACCTAGAGTTGAGATAAACGAGCGGACCTTATCTTCAGACTGCGACCAAGATTCGGCTGCGGCATCAGTTATTCCGAAAAATATAAGGTTCTCTCGTCGTGATCTACCCTCAAAATAATGGACACTTGAAGTCAGTTCAGCATTTATCCCTCGAATACATCAGACATAGTTTGTTGCAGGTGGCGTTTTATCCAAATAATTAACGCTAGCGTCTAGAGCAACTAATCTTGAGTTCATATCTGATACACTTTCTTTCAACATCACCCGACTTGACTTCGCCTCATCAAAGACTTGTCTTAATTCGCTATGGCGTGCCTCTACGGGCGTGCTAATTGCTTTAAAAACTTTAGCCAGCCCTTCAGGAAAAACACTGGGACAATTCCACGTCCCCCCTCATGAGCAATAGCTTGACAACGTGAAAACGCTAACAAATATATGAGTAAACAATTGGGCATGGTACAAGCAGTAGACAGAGGTTATTAGATTTTTTAGTCACAGGAACGATATTTTCCAACCTGGATTTGAATAAAAAGACGAGTTTGTAGTAGACTGCATTGCTGCCGCTCAACCATGCCCACTGAAGTCGCCCGGATGGTGACGGCTGCTTATAAACTGCGGCTGACTGATGTCGTGGTTGATGACAATTCGAAGAATAGGGGAGCGACTGCAGGCAGGCTGGGCGCACTATCCAACATAATACACTGCCGAGCATTACCTGTATCCGAAGCATTGGGCTATAGTTTTGTTCACGTAGCCAAAGGCATGCTGCGATGGTTCAACAGGGTTCTCCCATCATCTCAGGATCAATATCATACATTTGTCTAGTCCTTTCAGCGTTTCATTCGCTCCATATTTGGTTGCTCGCATCGACAGAACTGTATTTTTGTCTGTGCGTACAACTGATTTCTCGGGCTCCGCAACTATTATACAAGTCTCACAAACCTGGAGCGAAAAGCTAGCCTAGCCGAAACAAGTTCTACTGAGTATTAATAGTAGAAAAAACTTAAACCTTGAGGAATGTAAAGTAGTGAATGCGTATTTCTACACACTACTACTGACCACGGTTAAAAAGATCTTAGCCTACTATATAGCTTTATGCTTCTCCTTTATTCATGCAAAGTTGACGGCCTTCATTTCAAAAAGCGACCACAGATGTAATACGAGGGCGAATCAGAAAGTCCTCGCCACTATTTTTTAGCAAACTTACTGCTGCAAGTACGAAGTCAACAAATCTATTCCCAGCGGTTGACCTTTCTTCGACCAGCTTGGCCTTATCTGCCGGTAGCTCCGCGACACGGCGCTGCTGTCAGTTCTATGTGTTTCACACGTCCACGGCTTGTGATCAACGAAGTGATTTGTTTTCTATGGAGCAAGGGATACACAAGGACACAAGGACATGCAGCCCACGTAGGGGGAATTGTGCCTTACTTTGACAAGTGCGAGGTGGTTGTGTTGTGAATTCGCAAAAGGCTACGAAGACTTCCATGACAGCCATATGTGCATGACAATCAGCCGGACGGATTCTACCGCAGGCATCTCAAATTTAGGGCAGTGACGGGACATATGTCTTAACTGGTGTGGGGACTATGTCGAGAAATAGTGTAAGGTACGTAGAATAGCACTTATGTTTATGATTACCTGTATGGAGCTTAGTTTGGCTAATAAATATAGGGGCAAAGACTTTCCGATTCGCCCCCGTAATAACATCGCTTGCGGCAGTGCCCTCGTTTCTCATTTACGGTTGCAGTACGGTGGCATCTGGCTTTCATTTTGTCGGGTTTTTTTCTAGAGTCAACTAGTCAGTGTAAATGTCAGTATACGGCGCAGTTTCGAACGTTCTGAGTGGGCGTCTGCAAATATACATGTTTTTATTAATCTTATAAAAGACGCCACACGCAAACAGTGTGATGTCGGCGCTAATTTGTAGGGGACTGGATATTTGTCGCAGTCATCCGCGCCAACGACAAAGATTCCTGCAGAAAAAAAAAACAGCAGCACCACGAACCATGTGGCCTTTGCTTTTTCCTGCTACTTTATTGCTAGAGTATTGCGTTCAAAGAAGTCCCTTTCTACTTATCACACCCAAGTTGGCCATACTCGACGTTTATCTTTATATACTGTTCCGGAGCAGTATGCTGACCTCGCACCTTCTTGTCTCCTTTATTTTTTACACACTCATGTATATTTTCTTTATCTAAAAGGTCATTGCAAAATGCATACTTCGACAAACGGTGTTCAGCTTTTTCCGAAGCTGAGCAACTCGGCAGGAAATGAGCTGAATGCCGTATCGGCAGGTGGTATGCCCGGCTAAGGAAGTCCCACAGCCGATCCCTGTTGAAATCTTGAAACACGACTATTCAGAAGAATCATCAGGATCTTTTATCGAGCTTTTATTTTATGATTTCCCATTCAGAGCACTAAGCACATCTAGCAATGTACTTCAAAGGTCATAGCCGTGGTAAGTGTGCGCATATTCTAATAATTTTCCGTGTCTAAGTATCGTTCTGAAAATTTGGGCGAAACCGTGCGTACCTGCATGTAAGTTAGCCTGATAACACTGTCTCCACAACATGAATAGTGGGTACGACGGGGAACTTTTCCAACACCCTTCAACGTAACGACTGTTTAAAGTCAGCAGACCTGGCCCGGTAGCCTCAAAGCGTCTCTTACGTAACAGCAATTTCTCATCGGCCTGCGGTCAGGCACAGGCCACCTGCGATATCAATTCACTTTATAAAGATATTATATCTGAAGTTATGGCTAATCACGAAAGTTACTTACTAGAGACGAGTGTTGTGAATACACTGCGTGACTAAAGGCTTGCTGCGGATATTATTTGCGTGGCGCCAAAGCATGCAGCAAACGATGCGCTGTACTGGTAGTATCGTAAAATACTATTTTTTTTTTCAACAGCAGAAGCTGTTTTTTTAGCTCTTCTGCAGAGCTTCATTTCATTGAAATTGCCGTCATCGCCCGACATGACTCAATACAGGGCAGCGCACATATAAGTTGTCGGCGTACACGTAGCGCCATCTGCACATAACGCTACAGCAGCGCCGGTCGCCGGCTAAGGATCCAAGCGACGAAACAAGAAACGTTGACAAACCGATTCGTTCGTTTTTATGACCGTGTTAAAGCGAATAGTTCTCTTCGGTTCATTCGCCAATTATTGTACTCGAGCTTTCCCCGCTCGCACGACTGCGTTGCGCGTTGCGTTTGTTGTGGTGCGTTATTGTTTTTATTATATAGTTCATTTGCGTGAGAATGTTGTGGCGCCTGATGGTTTAGGTGCTCTGGTCGGTATTGGCGTTGTGTCGTGTTTCTCCGCCACTTGGGCAGATGGCTTTAGGTCACGTTTGTGGCCGAAATCCGCGTTGCGTACATTGTTGAGTGGCACCTAAATGCACTCCCCTTCAAAGTAATGTGCATTTGAATACCATATATTGGAAAACTTGTTCGTGACTACTATTATTTCCTTGCTCCTATATGGCACTCAGCGGCCGGCGCTTCTCCGGTGAGTCAGCTTGGTTCAGAGATGATGTATTTCTAATTTTCACAATAGTCGTATTTTCCTCTCGTGGCATTTGAATACCGCAGGAAGTGCTGCTCCACCGCCACCAGCGATGTCTGAGAGTAATCATGAATCTTCCGCTACTCAGCGCCTTCATCGCTATTGCACAGGTGAAGTTGCTCAGCCACGCTTGGCAAAAAGAAAAGACAAGGAAGAAAACAAACTAATAATCCGACATTCATAGGTACTGGGTCAAACCAATAGGAGTTCTAGCCTAACTACATCTGATAACAACTTCCGCGAGAGCTCGTGAAACCAGCGACAATAAAAAGAAGGCGAGGTAGTTGATAACAATAAAATCCTGAATGATAAACGAAGGGAACTGTCGAGTGTTGGTGAGCTCCGGGAAATGGGGACCGTTATTCCTGTTAAAAAATTCCGTTCTTGCAGTACAAAAAAGAAAAAAGGCGTAAACTGTAAGACGCAAAATATATGGTTCCCCTCATCGGGCTGGGACCCCAATAACACGAAGCGTAGGTCGTTTCCCAGACGTCGAAGTAAATTAGGTTTTCGCATCGCATAAATGCATAGACAGGACGTATTTGGCAAGTAATTCAAGAGCGTATTTTCTCGATTAACTTTCTTTGTTTTCTTCAAAGACCACCTCACCTTTTTTCGTCAAGCTTCAAAACCAAAACGACCGTGATAACGTCTTTGCAATCGTGCTATGCAGTTTATATTCCTTTCATTACATTACTGTAGAAATGAAGCTCAAACGAGCCCAACATTTAGAACATCAGGGGAGAAAATTGTGCTTGTCTAGCTTTTAGTGTATGTTCTGAAGATTTTTTTTTATTCAAGCTAGCCAAATAGCTCACGGCTTGTTCAAGCTTTTCCCTGTTATTTTGTCGTCTAACGGAGGTTCTTGAAGGTAATATTGCTACGTTCAAAACTATTCCACTCTTTTCCCTCTATGTAGAACGATCACGGCATTTTCGATTTAGCTCAACGCTATGATAGGACGTTATCTTTTGAATTCCCTGCATTTTGATTTACTCCAGGAGCAATTTGGTTGCTATACGCACAGCCGAATAACAAAAAAAAATTCAAGTTGGAGAAAAAGATGCGACCCCATGTGCTGACATCAGTGGCCCGATCTTGAGCATCTTGGAAAGGACTGCAACGCTATTTCTAATTATATAAAATCATCGGCTCTGTGTTATCTCCTAAATATCGCTGACACAGCATTAAAAAGCCAGTATAATCTGATAAATACTTTCAGCGTTTACTAAAAATCAGCTGCAAAAAAAAAATCACTTCCATATATTTCGGTAAGTCAGCACTCAGAATTTGCTAGAACCCGCTCAATATTTTGCCGCCACCCTTATTATTAATCCTAAGAAAACGAAAGGAAGAATAAGATGCAACGCACTTTAGACACGCATGTTCACGCAGCGCTAGTGGCAGACATAAGGGAAACTACGCGAGAGTTAACATGCGGTACGGCACAGAACATCAACGGTGCTTCACGGATTACGTGTGGAAAAGTTTTCAATTTTCCTGGCGATGCATGCCCTGCCACGCCTCAACTACGCGTGCTGCTCGCGCAATATTTCATCTGTGCGCCCACGTGCTCGCTGAACTTGGCACGGGAACTGGCACTCGTGACCCATCTGTTGTACACAAAATACAATCCAAGCGGTATCGTATATTTTTCATTCGTAGATTCAAAGAGAATCTGAGAGGCACACTGTACTTACCACTTCATTTGGTGCTACGATTAACCAACAAAGCGAAAGAGTGCTGCTACATGTTTTACCAAACTTCGTATTCCTAACTTTCAGCTTGCAAGCATTCTTCTGCGGCTGTTCTCATGCGGGGACAACTGACACATATTAAGAAACAGCGACCTCTCACTGTGGTTCGTTCCTTCACGTCCATCTTTTTTTTTATCGACTATTAGGAGAGGTTGGCGCCTTTATGGTGGCACCGGCTACTCTTTGTCACTTGGCAAAGGAAACAAATTTGCGTAAAAAGGGAGAATAGCGACACAAAATATCACACTGAGTAGAACACTGGATGAATAAAAAATATACAATCCAACAGTACATGAATCGCAGAGTGTTCTGCATGAGTTCAATACTCGTACGCATATATAAAGTCAGATATCTTGAACAGCCAAAACACACAACACATCTAATACACTGCTATTACAGAACAGAATTATACATATTGAGTAAAAGTTGCGATCCCCACATAAACCAGTTATGAACCACCAACAACGTTTATGTTACTCATTTAGCGTATTCGGATCATCTGAAAATTAATATTTTCCCAAAATGTTGCTGTCCTCTAAACACTTTTTCAGAGCAGGAAGTCCTCTTTCCTGAAGGCCCCCAGTTGGCCATGGGCCAAGTATCTTTCTTAGAGTGAGTGATCTTCTGTCTAATATAAACAAATTTGCTTGTAGTACCCTCTTCGTGGATCGTATTTCGTGCATTCGAGGAGAAGATGATGCACATCTTCGTCTGCATGGCCACAAGGCCACTTCGAACTAGAGACACGTTTTATCATGTACAAGGAGTGTTTCGTAAATGCAGTACCACGACACAGGTGGTGTACCAATGTTTCAAATGTTCTATTGTCTCTCAGATTTTCCGGCATTGATAAGCTTGTACATGGGTCTATAAAGTATAACTCCGAGTTTTTAGTTTGCTGATCAAATCAGGTAGTTTTGCTAAGGCGACAGGGAATCTGTTGACATCAGGATCAGACTGGCTTCACTACGCAATAGGGGTAGATTGGTTGTCTCTGCGTTATCGTGGGCCTGATTAGCAGCTGCGTCCGCTGCAGTATTACTAGGAATATTGCAATGCCCAGGTATCCATTGAAATGCAATTATGTGGTTCACTGCGCTTGCTTTTGTAAGTTCTTTGAGCGTCTCATACAATAACCAAGTGTTCGAAGAATTTTTCTTATTGCTCTGTAATAATGTGATAGCGGCTTGCAAATCGCTAAAGATAACCCATTTTTGCGAATTATTTCCCGATGTTATGAACCGCAAAGCACACAGGATTGCAAACAGTTCTGCCACGGTGGAAGATGTCTCTCGGGATAATTGAAATGTTTGCTCTAACGCTAAATGTGGAATGACGAATGCTGACATCGAGGAATTTTTATGACACGAACCATCTGTATAAACGTGTATGTAATGGGAATATAATGAGTGTATTTGGAAGAGTGCCAGTTGTTGAGCGGCTACTATGAACATGTATTTCTTAGATATAATCCCGTCAACCGATAATTCTATTTTAGGATATGTTAACATCCAGGGATGGTAACTAACATCCACTTTGCATAATTAATATCTTGGTAATAATGCTTTATATTCTCGAACAGCATCGTGAATTTTGCTTTTGTTTCTTTCGGTAGGCGGGAGGTTTAATGGATGCTTCTCGTGTCGGGTTAACATGCGATAAATATGTCGGCATGTTTCAACCGTTCGTATGACTCGAAATGGCGGGTGACGAGCTTCAGAAATTACTAAAGAACTCGAGGTAGCCTGCTGAACCCCAAGACACACTCGAAGCCCCCTTGCTAGTAAACGTTGAAGACGTTACTCAGAAGTTTGCAATACACCATGAAGAATAGGTGCCCAGTAAGCAATTTCTTTGTTTTATGAGTACGTTATGAACTGGTAGTAGTGAACAGACTGATCCCCTCCACGTTGTGACAGTGAGTCGCCGAAGTACGTTTATTGCTGCATTGGTCTGCTGTTCATTCGCGCGGATGTGTGATGCCTATGTTAGCTGGTGGTCCAGAATAACTCCAAGAAATTTATGCTCATTCACATAGATCAAAGTTTGCCCATTAAGCGTAAGTTGGAAATTATTCAGCTGTCGTCTAATGGAAGGAAGTAAGGCTGCCTTTGCGTATGAAAGACTCATGCCTCTTTCTTTTAAAGAGGTGTTGATACAATCAAGACCCTCTTGCAGCGTTGTTTGAATGTTTTGTATACAAGATCCAGAGGCCCATATCCAGATGTCATCTGCGTACAGAGAATACTATAGACCAGACGGGAGTTTTTGTGGCGAGGCTGCCATGACACAGTTGAGTAAAAACGGACTGAGAACACTGCCCTGTGGAACGCCCTGCATGATGCTGTGATAATTACTTCTCCTTCGATTGTTTCCATAAATATATTTCTATCTTTCAAAAAATTTTATACCCATCGCAGTGTTCAACCGTATAGGCCAAGCTCTAACATACCAGCAAGAACGTGTATGTGACTTACAGTGTCGAATGCTCTTTGAATGTCTAAGATTACTGCTACAGTCACATTTCCACAAATTCCTTCACGTTCGACGCATGTTGCATTGTCTAATACTGCATCTATTGTACACCATTTTTTTCGAAAACCAGTCATGTAGTTGGAAAACACATTTGTGTGTTCACACCACCATTGCAGTCGACTGTCAATGACCTTTTCCATTAGTCTGGAAAAACAGCTTGTGAGACTGACGGGTCGGTCGGAGTCAAGACAAAGGAGAGTCTTTCCTGGTTTTAGTACTTGAATTGCCCTAGCTAATTTCGATGAATCTGGAAGAGTCTTTCTTATCTAGATATCATCAAATATCTCCAAAAGAGCCATTCTTCTTAATGGTCTTCGGTTCTTTAACCTTACATACGTAACACCATCAGGGCCTGCGGTTGTGTTTGTACGGCATGATGAAAGAGCACATTTGAATTCATTTAAACTAAACTCACAGTCAAGTGTAGGGTGTTGTGATATAACGCACGCACGAACCTCCTGTTCTGCTAGTGTTGTCGAACTTGTAAATTGTGAGCAAGTAAACGGAAATCTCGTCTGGTTATAAGTTGACAGATTTCGTCAGCTACAGATGTTTCCGGAGTGCTTCGAGCTACAGCAAGAGCTCGAAAGGGATGGTTCTGGGTAACTGGACCCCTAAAAGATCTGACAACTGACCATATTCTGGGAACTGGAGTAAACGGAGACAATGACGCGCAGTATTCTCGCCATCTTCTCGTACCTAATTTTTGTAAGCGTCTGCGTGAAGTTGACTGAACTTTCTGTGCCACCTTTTAGTCATCCAGGTTTCCAATGCGGCGGTAAGCCTGTTCTGAGCGTCTTCTAATTGGTCTTAGACATTCATATTCCCCTTCGACGGCAGCGTATTCATCTGGAATAATGACTTGCTTTGTGCAGATCTTGTAAAACTCGCACAATATGTTTGCAAAACTTTGATAGTTCGGAATTTCGCCCAATGAGTTACTTAAATGGTGACGAAAACTTTGCCAATTAGTATATATTGAGTAGCGCCGGGTCCCTTCACTCCGTATGAGACGATGTTTTACCAGGATCGGAAAATGATCACTATCGTACATTTCTATGTCCGTTTACTATTCAACGCCATCAAGAAGGTCTTGTGAGCAGAGCGTAACATGTATACAGCTTGAGTAACGAAATCCCCGCAAGAACGTTGGAGAGCTGTCATTTAACACGATCAGATTACTTTTTTCTGCGGCAGACTCTATAATGCTTCCGCGGAAATCGTAATATTCACTACCCTAAATGATGTTATGTGCGCTGAAGTCCCCTCAAACCAGCACATGTGAGTTTGCGATACCATACTCATTCACCAAGCTCTCTACTGAGATTTTGCTAGAACATTGTGGATAAAGACTAATCACTGTGACGCTTGTATTTCTAAGAGATATCTTGCATGCTACGAACTCCGGTATACTTAAATCGCTCGACTGTATCAAATAGGACGGCAAGTCTTTTCTCACGCATAACATCGCTCTGCTACTTCCAGCAATGCGCGAGGATTTATATATAACATAGTTGGAAAGAGGAAAGTCATCTCGTACGCCTGCCTCCTGTATACATAAAACAGGAAAGTTAAGTTGAGCTAGTAGTTTGCGAAAATCAGCTGACTTATTTCGAAGGCTATTAGCATTCGATTGAGATACGAAAACATTGTTGTAAAGATTATTCATTGTAAGCCTGCCGTGGAGCTGTTGGCGGTTGTGGAAGCCCCAACGATTCCGTAGAAAGCAGTGCTTTTACCTCTGGTAGGTTGTTTACATGTGGAATCGCACTAATAATTGCACGCAGAGCTATAAATAGCATGGGCAGGATCATCTGTGCCACGGATGAAGACGCGTACTCACCAAACGACGCTGAAGCTCCGTGTGTGCTCGAAGCAGGTCGCTGAAGAGCTGACTGAGACGGTCACTGGGATGACTGGTGTGATTGAGGCGAATGCTGAGGTAGTCGCTCAGATGTTAGATGAGGTTGCTGTGTTAATGGCAGAGGGCGCTGCTGAGAAGGTTGCCGAATACCACTCGAAGTCTGGGCAAGATGAGTAGTATTCTCTGATGGGGGAATCGTGTCGCTCGCTGTCAGAACGTTGTCGAACTTAGTAGTATAGGCCAATCAAATATTTTTTTTCAGTCTACGTAATTGCGCCAGACACAAGCATGTGCAGCTCTTTTGTTGCATTTCTTCTTCACATCGGGGTCAATTCGTGTGCGACACCTTCCTAAGCAGTCCCAGCCACTTCATCGGCAATTTGGTTCCCCGTATTTACACAGGTGTTCTTGAACGTACTACAAAATGACGACTCTCTCTTTTTTCTTCGGCTGTATTATCCTATCACGCTATAATTTCAAGAACTAGTTCAAGAACTAGTTTCAAGAACCTCCCGCCTTGGTGGCGTTGCTGTGCTAAGTGCGAGGGCGCGGGATGAAATCCCGGCCTCGGAGGCCCCGTTTCGAGAGGGCGAAATGCCAAAAAAATGTACTGTGCATAGGAAGCACTCCAAAAACCTCAGGTGGTCAAAATTAATCCGAAGTCCCTCACTAAGGCGCGATTTATAGTCATAATGTGGTTTTGGCACGCAAAAGCATGATATTTTGTTTTAATTGCTGCTGTGTCTAGGCAGCAGTGCCAGTACCAAATACAGTGGTGCTGCCTTGTAATCAGTCTCGAGACGCTCCGTTTAAAATGGGGTTTCTCAGGAATCACACGGAGCGCACTACGCAGAGCACCAAGCTCTGTAGCCGACGATGGTGTCCGCTGAGACGTCTTCAACTTCATATCCCGGGCTCTTGCTGCTAAAATCACAGATTCACAGTTATAGTACCATGGGTGTCAATCTGTACAGGAGCTTTGTATGCCTCGTGCTTTCCGAGTATACCTACATGTAGTCTTTTTGACACCTGGTGACAAGAATTCCGATTTTCTTCGAATTTCTTGTACTCAAAGTTGCAATGGCCAAACACCAAGAAGCTATGAGGAGTCTCCTTGCAGATGTATAATCTGTAAGGAGGTAGTCGTAGTAAGTCGATATATAAAGCATACACTGTTGTATGTCCTTTAGCTTACAGAATTCTCCATTAGGGAACAACTGTGTATGGGCATTGTTCAATTTGGCCAAAAAAGAGATTATTCTTTCTTTTGCGTTATTTGTTAAAGAATATTGCTCACAATATAGATATAGATAAATAGATAGTAGAAAACACAACTGTATATATAGAGAGCGTGTTGCCAAAATTCAATACGCTGGTAAAGGAAACGCTATTTTTGGGCAATATTGTTTCAGTCGCACGTACCATATGCCGTTGTTCACGATCTTCAGCGAAAACAACGGCATTGCACTTCCCGGTGTTCAATGAGGCATTGAAAGAGAGGCGTCGATGCTATGTACTCGTATTTTTAGTTATCAGCCCCTTATTATTCTTAATCTTAATTTTCACAATAAAGTTAAACAGGTGCCGAAGCTCATTATTACATAAAGCGACCATTGAAGGAAAGTATTAAAGTAAACTAGATTGACAAACCCTTCGTGCAGAAATTCATATTTGTTTTCAGCGTGCGGGCATATCACTGCATTGGTTAGAAAATTGCCCCCGAAGGTGCCACTGCTGCTCCTAAACAGGTGAGGCACAATCTCGCAGAGGCTCATGGGACACGTCGTCTGCTCGATGCGTCCGGTTCAAGGCGCGATGGTTCCGGCGCGCGATTCTCCGCTCGCGAGGCGGTCGCGCTCCCTCTCTGTGCACCTTCACGGAGACGCATCCCCCATGCTACTTAAATTCGAGGAAATTTGTATGTGAGTACGTGCGTACGGTGGCATGCGAGTGGGTGTTTATGCGTAACCTAACCTCTCCACCTATCATTATACTTTTTTTTGTCATCAGCGCACACGAATTCTTTCATACAGGTTGACGTATACATTTTCCTTGTTATACATTTTTCTAATAGGCAAGTTGCATGCGCGTTGGAGGGAGGGGGAGAATCTATGTAGTGCGACTAACATAACCTGCATTCACGAAGGACCCCGAGGGCACATTGAATAACGCATGGGAACAGGAGGAAAACATCGACTCAGCAACTATTTTCCTAATCTGTGATTATCGCAGAATTGTTAGTTTTGTCATGCGTTTGAACATATACGCTGTTTATTTTCAGTAAATGTAAACTTGTTTTGATGTAGTGCCTTTCCGATGCACTGAGAAACAAGGCATAGGCAACAACCATTTAACACATTCGAGCATGAGATGAGCTTTCTTTTTTTAAATCTTACAAATCAACACATTTCCCCTCGCATGAACATCGGTCATTGTGTTCTGCCCATTTTCACTGGACTTGGAGTTCCTGAAGGACAGCTGGCTCAATTTTGTTCAGTTCTTAGCACACACGTAAGTCTTCAGAGAGCTTGCACATGTATGTTATGCCAAATGCCGTGGATGACGTCCGCACTTTTAAGTCTGCCTGCAAATCACCTATTACCTTCTCCATACTTTCACAAAATACAAAGAAGGTTGGTACATTGCTTATTTTATAGAGGACATTAGGGAAATATACTGCAAGTTCTTATGGAACCTATAAAGATAGGCAGCAAACGAGAGTTCAGTAACTTATAGCAAAGTTCTTTTATAGGCCAGATAAACGAAAGCTTCGCCACAAATTACGCCAACCCCCCTCCCCCCATTCCTCCCTCTTCCCACCAAGTGCTAACTCTGTCGCAGATATCGTTTGGGATTCCGGGTAACAGCGAATGATGGCAGTGTCACGCTTTCGAGCATTGATGAAGCATTTTTTTACAAAGGCCTAATTTTTACCATACACTTAATGTTGTATGCCACATTGACCAAAATTGTTCGCCCATTTTCAATAAATTTGATCTCGGTGGAGAGCTGCCTAAAGATTCCGTCATTCCTAAATTACACCTATAGAGCTCTGGAGCACTCGAATTCCTTATTTAATTCAACCGTCCTAATTAGCTGACATATTTTTAACGTTGCCTACGCATCGCACATAACCCTACTCCCGAATCACCATAAGCAGGCACAAAATGAAGGTATAGCAGTATTCATTTAGTGACGCATAATTATTCTGCGAACTTCCAATATTTCTAAACAATAACTCATCTGCCCTAACATGCCCACATTTCCTCTAAATATAAACTGGATGAATGGGCTTGTCTCAGGGCACCATGAAAATTTTCATATAGCGTTTTAGGCAGCAATAGTCGACTGATAGTGTTTCAGGGAAATGGCACCACCCAAAACAAATGTTTGAAGATTATCGTAATGGATGCATTAAGAGCTCAAAAAATAAAAAGAGGAAAGTGAATAATTGAAAGCGAAGCTGCTATCCTCAAAAAAATGCTTCCTTGCAATAGCCATATGCAAATGCATATATAAATCCTACTTTCGGGCATTCTTTTCAGAAGTAGTCATCTTTCAGTGTCGTATCTCAGGAACGATACAATGTGGCGATTTCGACCTCTCTCCTGTCTGTATTGTATAATGGAATGAAAGGCTTCACCAACACTCTGACGGAGCTTCTTTGTTCAAGGAAGTCTTTCTTCGCGCACTCGGAGCCCCGTCGGGCGATAAGAGATTGCTACAAGAAACTGAGCATTAGTTGCAATAAGGGCACGGAAGGAAGCGTGCTTTTCCGGCAGATCAGCGTTCTCAACACAGGAACGCCCTTGCCTCAAATTCGATTACGGCCTCCCCTGCAGCAGTGTGCCGCGGAATAGACGTGACCCCGCCTGGCTTCTGCATCGAGATACGTGCTTCCCTTACTGCGGAGGAGGCAATTTCGGCCACCGCACTTCACGCGAAAATCCCAGGGCAGGGATTCCTGTAATCTCCACCACGGCTGCCTTGGCCTATGCCGTCAGTATTTTGTCAGGTGCGTGCGTCACGCGCAGTTTTTAAACCAATGCTTGCGGGCAACGTGTGGTTGTGTTCTGAAAAGCAAAGGGAGCAAACTGCCTTCAGCTGTGAGTTTATAAACTCTATCCACTTCATTAATGATCATAGGGGGCGGGGAGAGTTGCAGCACAAGAATGAATATAGAGAATGTTACCTTCCGGATTAAAATGTACGATGCACGCCACATAGGCGACCATTGTATTACGGAATGTATTGCGGTTATCAACATGCCTATAGTGAACGTTTAGTAAACCCGATATTCTTAAGCTACACATTATATAATTCTGTCTATAGCCCTACGTCATTGAAGTTGTGTAATTATATTACATTAGGCATTGTTCTGTCCAAGCGAACCATGAGCCACTCACAAATCCGTACTAAGTTAATCATTCAGTGTGATTGTTGCATTGGCACTATAGTATTGCTATTGCTCGATTTAAACCACCGGAACTGGCGCAGGCGCTATGATGGACTGTGGAATGATTTTGGACACCTGTAATTCCTTAACGTGCATTCACATCCTAAACATATCTTCTTTTTTTATGCTTTGACGTCTTATCGGAATGCAATCAACGCTGCCAGAAATCGAACAAACGGCTTCAGCAGTGGCGGCTCAATAACGCAATGCCATAGACACCGGTGTCGTGTGGCAGGTCGCTCAACAACATCGAAATTCGTGCCCAAGATGCTTCCAGCCCAGCGCGATAACTGATAAACAGGAAGACTTCTTCTTCGATAGTCGCCTGAATGTGTGCATAGCCAGCTCTCTCCGTGACCACACAATTTTTGTGCAGGCCCCAAATAGTGACAGCGGCCAATACTAGACTTTCTGGTAGCATTCGACACCGCTCCGCACCGGAGTAAAGTTTATTGTGCGAACGGAATTTAAATGCTACGACGCAAGAACGGTACCCCGAATAGAACCTGGCAGGGTATTGATCCTGACTTATCGGAGCCTTATTGGACGTAAGGCGAGTCCACATTGCAACCACCGCCATGTGGCAGAGAGATTAACGGAAATAGTTCGCGCGTACTTACAGTAAACACACGCGTGGATCGAGCAAATTGAAATCTGCTCTGACAGACATTAACACCACAGCATTTTCGGAAGACGCTTCTGGATCCGCAAAAGATTGCTATAGAAGCACAACGAGCCCTTCTGCATTTTTTTAAGGACGCAAAGAATAATTCGATGTTTTAAAGATACATGCTCGCATCACAATTCTTGTGCCGTTATCCTTTGTCCCTCCGTCGTTTGTCTTCCTCCAGTGCAAAGTAGCAACTTGGAGCACACAAAGTTCGGTCCACCAATGTGCCTCCTGCTCAATGTGTAGATTTTGTTATTCGTGTAGATTCGGTTGAATATCAACACGAGACACAGAATAGTTCTCTTGAACACTCTTTTTGGAGTCTCTATACAGCTTGTGTGTTCTGAATGATAGAAATTGTTAGTCTCGCTCTGTACCTCTTGTAAGTTTCGACAGAAATGTCATAGTAAAGATGGTGCTACAGCGCTTCGAATGCGACATGGCAAGCAGAGGCATCTATCCACCATTCCTATGGAGCAGCGGATGCGGTGATCAATTAGGTAAAGAACCAGAAGTTTCTTGGGGATATGGATGCCAATGCAGCGGATTTTGTAATGGACTCGCTCGCAACTTGTTACTTTCTGCCAAACTTCGTGGACGGACACGGTGACCTTGATTTGATAAAACCTTTTTTTTTTTCATTGAGCTGCTACTGAACTTTACATGCACGAGCTGTATTTGAAGGTTAGTTAATTACTTACACTTGTCATTCCGTATTCAAATATGACAAAAACGTCTGCGCGTGGCGTACCATTCTTTACTGAAGAGCTACTTACGTATGTCTCGTCGGTTTCGCGCTCGACGCTTTTGTAGAGCACGTGACTGCATAATTTTTTTGCCCTGTATGAGATTTCTTATTTTAGACAAACTATTTTAAATCGTATGTGGTATATGTAGCACGATTTTGCTCCTTGAGCACGATTATTCCAAATGACGAACATTGTTTGCTCGAGAATTAAACCTGCGTAATCAATGCATTACCTCAGTGCCAGCAATCAACAGTCTGATTGCCTTATGCAACGCGTTGCAATTTGCGAATTCTAGCCGATGTGTTCGCAAGGCATATAACTTAGAAATATTTCTAAAGGTGGCGCCTTTATCGACATATGCGTTCCCCAAATTTATGACGAAATATATATGTGTATCGGTTATTTATCTCCTGAGTGCATAAAGGGACGCTTTGATAAAAAAAATGTGGAAAAGTGCTTCAATTTTACTGATGTCCAACGGCACTGTTCTCAAACTTCGTTAACCTTCCCATTGCATTCCAAGTGAAGGTGCCCTGAGATCTCCCTGGCTTCATTTCGAAAAATGCAATACGTGCCTGAAGTAATTGCGTAAAATGTTGGTTAAGTAAAATTTTATTACTGTCATTGATGCAGTTTCATTTATTGTGCAAATGGCATCCACCTCGTCGAGTAATATTTCGATGAGTACATGCGTGCTATATGCCACAGGCACTCTTCAAGAATTCTGTAATTCATAAAATAAAATGCCTTGTTTGTTAACCAATTAGATTTGATTTCTTATTAGAAGGTTCTCTTTTGTTTCTAGCCTTGTACTGGAACATGCTTCAGAATAGTTTCTCCTAGCTTTAATGTTCGAGTGCGTATACCATAATAATTTCATATGCCAGATAATGATTTTGCATCAACCACCAATATTTCTTGTGACGTATTTGTTAGGTGGTTCGAAGAGACGAATGAATTAGCAACTTAATTTTATAGTGAGAGAGTGCAAGTTAGAGGTCATATGCATAGTGTCTGCTGTTATTTCAATTGTTTCATTTCTCAGTTAGAACTTGCCCTTGGTAACCGAAACAGTTGTGGCGCCAATTAACGCGCCCATTCGTCCTAACGGGCAAATAGTTTTTTTTACATATTTTCAACTGTACTGGCTCTATTTCCCACAATGATTTATAAATTCATAGTGGGAATTCGGGGAAGCATTCCGCGTTGGCAATGCGACTTTTCCAAAGTCGCATACTGGAGCAGCAAACATTAAGGAAGGCAAGGTATCAAACTTGTGTATAAAATTTAGGTTACTATTTCTGCCCTAGGTATGAAAAGATCATCAACAAAAATCCTTAATGACAGTTTGCCATACAAATACAACAGCAGATCAACAGTAGGCAAAGGTATATCAAGTCATATGCGCCTGTTTTGGATTTGCATACGCAAGTAAAATAGTGCAAGAAAAAAGAACCCAGAAGGAGATCGGTTGCACGCCATTCACACCTTCAATAAAAGCACTCAGCAGTTGGCACTCGTGGGCGTGCCTTTCATTTGTGGCTCATGTATCCCAGTCTTGATTTGGTACTTTTTCGTTCAGTTCACTTACACTTGCTTGTACGTGTGTAACGGAAATCAAGCAGTGTCGGAGTCCACATTATTATTCTGTTTTGTACTTTAAGAATTCGTAAAGGCGATATGCTTGATTTTACTCTTGTTGGGGAAAGTGAATATGAAACACAAAGATCGTGGCACGCAAGTACGGATTGTCAATTCTTTTTGAGCACGATATCAACAATTCAGTAGCGTGGTATAAATTCCAACTATATTTCAGTAGTAAATCTTCAAGATATCCCAATGCATTGTTAAAAGCACCCTGAAACAATTTTGACGATTCTGTGCAAACGTACCGAGTCGTTAAAGTAGCCCTTTCTGATCATTGATTGACGCATCTAAGTGCTCCGCGTAAAGCGTGTAATTTATTATAAGGTTTTCAAATATACATGGCTGTCGATTGCAGCACGATGCTAGGCAGAATTTTCAGCCGCCCCTACCCATATGACGTAAATCACCCTATTGCCGTCAGTAGTGCGAGCTATCCTATTGGCAGCCCAGGGCACGTCATTGATAATTTTTCCAACTTTACGGTGAACAAATAATGTTCGTAATGGTTGGAATGTTAGTTGACTCGTTCCTATAAAAAGAAAGTAACAGAAACAGAATGCACAACAAGAATTTCTCACTACACTCAAGCACTTCCGACACACAGCAAGCGTCGTCTGCTTGTGTTACAACGCGCTCCATTTTGACGAGAGCTCCGCCGTCGGAGACAGTCTCAGTCTTTTCGCGAGCACTGTGATTCGACTTTGTTGCGTTGTGGACTGCAAACGTAGCGACTGGCAATATGTCAAGCTGTGGCATCGTATCCCTCTGCTAGGCAGCAGATGAGCGGACTGGATGCAGAGCATCGGACTGCCGCTGTCCGATCGGCGCCAGGATTTGTGCGTTTGAGGTCGTCACTTTACACCGGAAGATTACTAACGCAATAGGGTTTCGCGAGTCCAGAATTAGGGTAAACGCAAGCGCAAAGGGGCAGGGCCTGACCATTTGACTGTGTCCTTTCACGGGATGAGCAGAAGCGCGAATGTGAATTGTCTGCACTGGGCAGCCACCTGGTGGCCCGGAGCTCAACCACACACAGTAGCAGTAACGAAATGTGTTCTTTGCTGCTGGTGTAAATTTTTCGCAGGAGTGTAATCGTTAACACGTTGTTTTTGTAAATGTTTAAGATGTTTTACATCTGGTTAGAGCAATATTATGTTTAACTGGTTAAGCTCTACGCCAATAGAAGGCTGGATCGTGCAGACCGATCAGGCCGCTCATGTGCGTCTACGCTGAAGTTCCTTCATCCCCTTGAGTTAATGCCTCCAGCCATCCGTTGAAACGCCCAGCTCGCCTGTGGTTACTGGAATAACAGACACGTTCGGTGCTGCGACAGAATGCTCGCAAAGCATGCTGCTTCGATAGCTATCGATTGGGGTCGACTGCCAAGCATCTGGCGAAGAGTTTGCAGAGGCTTCGCGTGGTCGCTCCTAGGGAACCGGAAGTCGACGACACCACGTGCCACCATGATGCACAGCCAGTGAAGGCGGAGCTTAGCCCCGATCACTCGGCGAACAAGTTGAGGAGGAAACGCATGACTATGGAGGAGGGTAACTTGTAATCATCTGTAGCTCTCTTAATACGACACCTTTCACACAAATTGTGGCACGAATGATTAACTCTAGCTGTACCCAACGCGTCTACAAAATTTGTCTGAACCGTTTGAGCGGCCCTTTAACAAAAGCACAATTTGGTTTTTATGCTGTTCCAGTAATTACCTCATAAATATTCAATGTCACTAGCACAACTGATTTTCAGTTATTATTCAGTGTACATTGCTGAAAAGGTTTCAATGCTTCTTTTTACTACTTACCCAAAATTATGTCCACGTACGATGTCTTTTCAATACACTACACCTACACTGACCAGTAACATTCCAATATTTTCCGCATAAATATCTTTGTAGGAGACCTGTACATAAGAGATGTTGTTCTTATGTCACAACAATCCCAAAATAAAATGATTTGCTTTACGTTATCCGGCCACCTTTCAAGTACGGCACGGCTGATGTCTAAAGCCAATCACTCCTTTCTTTCTCAGGTTTCCAAATTCTGTACGGTCTCATGACAGCAACCGACATCCGCAGCTCTGTTGAAAAGAACGTTTTTTTTTTCGAAAGCTCACCGTATGCCTCGTCATTCTATCCCGAACCCACTGTGTTTCAGCTGAGCTTGCTGCGGCATAACAACACCGTGGGCTTCAAACGTACCCACAACAAGGAGTAGACGATGGCATTGCCAATGTCGATGGCGCTTCGAACACGTAAACGTGTGAGTCAACACCTCCATACAGCGTATGCGAAAATCCCATTACGAAAGTGGCGGCACGAACACTCGTGGAGACAGGTCTTGTCGCCTGTGGGAAGTTTCCTCTTTCTTCATGTCCTTATCGAACATAAATTACCCCTTTTCGAACGTGAAATACGGTTCATGATTAAATAGACACTATACAACTACCATCGCTATGCTCCGCGTTTTTCAACATTCTATGTCATGTCAAATTGCGAACGCCTAGCGCGTTGTTTTAGCATTATCATATTTTTGGTTCTACGCTATTTCAGTTTGGCGTAGTCATTGTGTTACTAGGCTTTGTTGCAAGGCGCTACTTGCTTAAAAACAATTGGCAGCTCGGACATGTTTTGAATCCTCCCCATTTTCGTTGTCTGTTATGCTTCTTGTGCCGCCTCAGCCATTGCAACGCGACAAGTCTTGTAGCATGTGTATGGTGCGTGCAATGCAGAAAGTCTCGATGAGTCGCCGTCCCGCGTTGGTGGCTCCGTTCTTACCGAGTCGATAGAGGCCACGTGAGCCTGAAGTGGTAGGCGTGCCTATGCAGGGGCCGAGCGACTCTTAGTCACCGCGCCCAACGACCCCCCTTGCCACAGCACGTGTCGTTACGGGTCATAAACACAGCCGCTAGCCAAATGCTGATGGATGCTGGACGGGGTGACTATCTGACCTGGTGGTATTTCAGTTTGCTCGGGGCAGTGCTACAAGTTCGAGCGCTTCAGAAAGCCCCCCGTGCGTCAACTCTTGCGCTGGCTTCCCGGTCGAAGTGCGGCTTATTCGATCCAGCGTAGCTTGAAACCTCCTACTCGTTTCTGTCTGTGCGATCGTGTTGTGGATGAACCTATGCCTTAGACTGACCGATCAGTGACTCGGCGATGTGTATAGTTTCTTTATCATTCAACAGGTGCGCAATTATTCACACGGGCAAACGTAGACATAGGATTGGACCTTACTACATTCGCTAATGTAAGTTGACTCATATCGTTGGATATAACTATACTTCGTTCCACTGCTGGTAGGGCGCATGATACCTCCACATCGGCTGCAGCACTAATCAGAGTTTTCTAGAAAATGTTTTCAGAGCGAACTAATGCGCGTGTATCTCACCTTGGTAACCAATGATACGGATGTGTTATTAAGCGGAATGTCGGCCCCATCCCGAGTCGTTTCCAACTGATTTGTTAGTGATGGGCCGTACCGATTTAACTATTTGAATAAGCGCCCTAGCAATTAATGCCACGCCGTCTTGCGGTGATAACAGAGCTTACTACGTTACACCTTTCTACTCAGGAAATTGCCCGGTGTATCTGGCAAGCCCAACCCCCTATCCCATCACTCACTCTAGCCGAAACAAGAAAAAAGGAAGAAGAAAGCGGCAACCTTTTTTTTTCTAATGCATGCCGTGGCGGTGAGATTCGTTCCGCGCTGACGTCATCGGTAAATGCGCCACTGGCTAAGCAGTCCGACCGTGCCGCCACACGCGGCGCAGCCCGACTTCTTTCAGTTATCGCCATCGCTATCGTCGTTATAATACTTCCCCAGCCGTACTTGTGTACTTGTTAGTCATTGGATCACCGTGTGACTGTACTGCGTATCACCACTTCTCCGCACTGCAGCGATAGCTACCATCGGGTTTCCCAACATTGTGAGAACTAGGCAAGCATCATTCCAGAGTCAACGTTTATGCTAGTCGCCTTGTCCTCGTCAAGGTTGTCTTCTACTTGACAACTTATCTTCTCGAATCGTTTTCTATCGGCTAAGCGTCCTGTTGTTTGTAGGCACTTGACCCCCGTCCACTTTTGTGTAGCCTCTTCTTTCGGTTACATAGTTTGACTCTCACGCGCCGGAAGGTTAGCGAAGCCGGTGGGGAGGCCTTCGTTCTCGTACTCGTTCCTGTTGGCTTACGGAACCCGTAGTGTGACAATGCTGCATCGAATTAGCAGGATAGAGCATACCTTCTTCTACCCCGAAGACTCACGCACCTTAATTCACAGCGGCATGACTCAGTCTTGCGTCTCCTTAAACTGCCATTTACGAGGAATGAGACGATTTATATTCTCGTGACAGCGGCACGGGGGCGCGAACCCCTTGCCAAAAGAGGCTCGACTGCTGCATAATTCCAGCCACCGAGAACGAAAAGACAAAAGTACAAATAAATATCCCAACCCGCCCCAGAGAAGCGTGACGAAGCGTGATACGCCGCGTGGGCAGGCTCGGCTAACCAGTAGGGAGGGGCGGTTCGCCTCCGCGGTCCGCATTTACACGGCACCCCGATGCACACCCTATGCTCTCCTGGCACACGTTATAATTTGTCTTCGCACCTTTAATTTCGTTGCCCGTCGGGTTGTTGATGAAACGATAAGGTTATCTTTCGCAAAACACGCGTTGGCACACGAATGTACATTGTACCGTTCTTTGTAGCTGGCGCCGCCTACAAACATCGTGTAAGAGGCCCACAGTTGCTTTTTCGCGGTATTAAAATGAGTATGCAAGTCAAAGCAACCATCTTCATAGTTGAGTCACTCCGAGTTTTCATTTCATCTTTGTGGAGTGGTTAAATCCCGGCCACCCCCATCGAAATACGAAGAGCTCGCGTACTGGAATTTGTGCACATAGTGAAGAACCCCAGATTGTTATTAATCTGGAGTCCGCCCACTACGGCGTGACTTATAGTCAAATCAAGATTTCGGCCCGTTAACCACCCAGCTATAATTTTGAATTTGTTTACCCCCCTCCACTGTTGCTTTCTGCACATTGCACCCTTCCTGTAATGGTTATTTCCATGCAATTGTGACAGCGTACGTAAACTCAAATAAAGGAATCAGTTTATTTTCGCACCTAGTTCCACGTCACATATGCTCATCGCGCACTTTCTAGAGTAGATAACTTGTAAGTTACATCAACTGGCCTCACGATCACTGCTCACGCCATGAAAGAGATCGTTCACTTCGAAAATGGTTATTTAAGAATTTTGCAGGACAACTACAGATTCATTATGCAAAAAAAGGTTAGGCGTGCAGACAGGACACAAGAGTAGAGAAGTGGACAACTTCTCTACTCTTCTCTACAACTTCGGGCCCCGCGTTGGAATCCTTACCAACTAGCTCAGCTTTCTATCGTTCCAACTACAGATGTCGTTGTTATTTTTTTTTGTGTCATTTGATTGTTTCTGGTGAGCCCACGAACGCATGACCTTAGCGCTGTTTTCCTTTTTGACCAGCATCACTTGTCCACAAGCAAACAGATTGTCCGAAAGTGTAGGCATTACATGGAGCAAAACAATTATATTAAACGCATTTGTTAGCGACTCGTTTGTATAGAATTGCACGCAACATTTTATCGCAAAAAGGAGAAGGTTATCACAATGTTTGCATAGTTGGCGTTTCGACTTAGTCGCATTAAAAACAGTTCCTTTTTATTAAGCGCCACCCATGCAAAATCGAATTTATAAACGTCCGTCGTGAAAATGGCGAGTCCAGCCAATAAAATGGGGCTCAACGCTCGCACCCTCCGCCGCGTTCGAATTGCCTCTCGTTGAGCGAGCTACAGCAAAAGGTAAGAAGCGGGAAGAGAGAACTCCCTTGCCGAGGTGGTCTCAGCTTAGTCTAGGGAGAAAAGGAACACAGGGGCAAAATCTCGGGTGAATGAAGGGAATGGTTAGAGAGCGTATACCGAAAGACTTCCAATTGTGGAAAACCCCGAATAGATGACGTCATGACACACGCATGGCGCACCCTTCGCGCAAGCTTGCTCTATTATCGGAGGCGACGGGCTCAGGCCATCCAGCCTGTTGCTCTGCGGGGTGTTGCTCCACGGGTGCGTGTTAAGGAAAGGAAGAAGGCTGGGTCATACAGGCTTCTCCCCATCGAACAGGGGGACCGCGAGAGCGCGGGCGGGGGGTCTTCGCCGTGGCTGTGAATGGATCGGCGCGTGTCCGCGCGTTCCGATGAGGCGGCCGACAATAGGACGCCGATCCCTCACCTCGGGCCCCTCTGAGAAAAGCGATTTTCGGCGTCGTCACCCGCTTTCTAAGCGTCTCGGCCAATTCGGGCCCCGCTTTCTGTCTTTATTCGTGCTTATTGTCTCGACTACAACTATGGAAGGTCCGCGGAAGTTGGGGAACGGAAAACGTTTATTTCCTGTATGGTGTCAGAGAGTCCGGTCGCTTTCTTTGCGTTTCTTTCCTCCATGAGTATGGGGGTATTTTATTTATTTTAGGTTCATTTTTTTCACTGCGCTTGGCTTGTGACGGATTTTACTATATAGTTACGTTTTACGTTTGCCTGCATTAGACACCTACATAAAGAGATTCTCGTAAGGATACCAAAGTGCAACTACGATGAGATGACAAAGATAACAGGATGTGCTGTTTCATTTGTCGCCGGAGTGCTCAAGAGGAAGGTGATGGTAAAGCGTGCAGTGCAGTATAAAACGACACCAGGAATAGTCGCTTGTATGCCCTTTAATAGCAGTGACAGCTGCGTGAGACCACTTCTGTGAGAGTAAGCGAGAAGAAAGAAAAAAGCAACATAAGGACCACAATTATTCCTTGAATACATAAGCCAGATATTAGCCACTTTTGCTGATGAGGAGAAACAAATTGTAGTAAATATGCGAAAAAAGTGATGATATTGTTTAAGAGGTAAGAGAAATAAATATAAACGACACAAAAGCAAGCTTTGTTTCTCCCATAAATGCCAGTAAGTAAATGTATCGGCCGGAATGGATGTAGGGATTGATGAGGCTTTTGCACGTGAAAGAAAAGTTAAAAGGATTTGGTGCTGCATTGAAGTCTTTTCGTTTGTAATTGTTGTTTTCATTGGCCGACTGCCCATTGTAATATTATATCCAGCCTAGCGATTCGCTCGCATTTGCTCTTATGAACAATTATAATGTTATTGCATTTCCTGTATAAGGACCCTGTCATTTTGAAATAGCAAACTTGTGCTTCGTCTAATGGTGCCACCGAACCGCTCCTGACCAAGGGGTTAACTATACATAGTAACTAGAAAGACAGATATCTACACATGCGAACATGCTAATCGTTCTAAAACGCAATTATAATATACTGTTGAACTGATCCATAAGGCTTTAAAGAAAGTGCAATGTGGTGGCCTAGACTCTTTACAATAATTTCACTTAAGCTCCCCCTGTTAACATGACACAGAATGACCTTCCTGCGTGGAGCTACAGATCTCTTACCATAAACAAGTCAGTTAATGTTCGTCGACTTAATCAGGAAGCTTCTAGAACTTAACCTACCATCGCTCAGAGCCATTGCATGATGCACACGGATGCTAAAGACCTAGAACACCTTGGCATAGGACAGGGCAATATGTATGCACTGAAAGGTAAGCAGGGCAATGTTCTCAATAATTTCGGTTATATAGTAAAGCAGCACAAGAACTCTTCACTGATTTGTACAGTACCCAAGGCAGCCACACGACCTTCATTTGAAGTGGTGATGAACAGGATGCAAGTCAGAAAGGCAATGCATGTCTCGGGGAAAATTAGCAAGAGGAGATGGAATACCAGTCAACCTAATCAAAGATGGAGAAAATATTATGCTTGAAAAGCTTGCGACCATATATAGTCCATGCCTCACGACTTCAACTGTACCGAAGAGCTGGAAGAATGCCCTTATATTAATAAATAAGAAGAAAGACATTGAATTGAAAAAATATAGACCCTTTTTCTTTGGCTTTCAGTATTGTATAAAATATTCAACGAAGTAATTTACAATGGAATCGGGGCTACTCTTGAGTTCAACGGACCAAGAATAGAGGCGGGCTTCAAGAAGGAATATGTTACAATGGGTCACCTCCACGTCATAATAAGGTACTTCAGAAATGCGTGTAGTAGAATCAAACCTTTTATATGGTTTTCATAGATTATGAAACTGCATTTGATTAAGTAGAGATATGACCAGTCATAGAGGCACCAAGGAGGGCAGGAGGCATACGTGAATATATTGAGAAAAGATTCAACAGCTGCCATACCAATTACCTCACAGGGGAACCTCATAATGACAACGAAATTTCGAGAAGAAAGAGTTGTGCATATGGCAGGTATTACCACATGCTGACTGGAAGCTTCCCACCGTCACTGAAAAGAGGAACCTGAGATAACCTGAGGAAGAAATTTGGAGGTTAAAAATGGAGCTCGAGAAAAATTAGGGACCGACCAAAGAGAGATGGAAAGAAAAGTGTTAGGCGTGATGTTAAGAGATAGTAAGAGAGCGGTGTGAGTCAGTAAGCAAAGGGGGATAGCCGATATTCTATTTGGCAATCAGGGGATAAATTGGAGCCTTGTAGAGCCATGTCTTGCGTAGGGCCGATAACCACTGGACCATGAGAGTTACACTTTCGGCACCAAGGTACGGGAAACACAGTCAAGGTGGGCAGGAAACTGGTCGGCTGATGAAATCACTTAATTTGTAGGTGCAAGTTCAAATACGCAATCGCAAGACGGGGTTAATTGGGTATCGCTGGGATAGGCCTTCTTCCTGAAGTGGGCATAAAATAGGGTGATGGTGATGAATTACAAGCCATGCGTAATGCCCTCCAGTGTGTCGGCGCATCAGTAAACCATACGGAATTTATTATCTGCACTGACTCATCCGGTGCAATCAAAGGACTGAACAAAGCTGCAAAGACGTTTCAAATCTGCCAATAAACAGATCTTTATCTGGCACTCCATCCGCCTCGCTTCTTCTGACCACCGAGCTTTGCTTCGAGCGCTGAAGTCAGTTCTGCCGACGGGACACACTTTGCCTTATACCCCGAGCGGTCTGCCTCCTTCCCCGATGCCTTTCCCGGCTGGATGAAGTCGGTCTTCGGATGCTATAGGTTGGAGTGCCACTACCTTTCACTTGTGCCTGGCGATCTGCAAGCGACAACCTTAAAACGTGTCCGATTCGCCCTACTCCTGTGACTATAGTGGGCATTCGTTACCATCAGTGGCCATTTCCTGGCACTCAGGACATTCGGAGTAAGCTGCTCAGCGAGCACCCACTAAAGCTCAACATTCCAGCGGAATACACCCGTTGGATAACAGACAAGAACTGCGCTAACACATTACTGCAGTACCTGTGTCAGACAGGGCTTCATGTGTTTATTTCATGCCCTATTGTTCATTTTGTCCCGCATATGCCTTGGGGCAAATTACCCGCATAAAGTATTTGGCCAACTCAACTGCATGAACTTCTGCGCAGAGATTATTAGCTTTAGTTTTTATATTTGATTTAAATATGAGAGAATGCTCCTATTGGCAAGACATAACAGTGAAATCAAACTAAAACCAGTGACAATTAATCAGTGGCCCTTGTGCAATCCAATTCAACATCCAATCACACCATGGCACATGCCCAGTGGCCCTTATACTGATACCGAGTCCACATGCCGAGTAGTCCTTGTGGCTCATAATTTCAGACTGCGCTATTACCGGAAGAAGTAAAAAAAGTGCGAGATAGGCTCGCCCATAAAGAAGTGGTTGAACACGGAGAGAGAGAGAGAGAGAGTAAGAAGGGAAGGAGAGGAAAGGCAGGGAGATCAACGAAAAGTCTGTCCGGTTTGCTACGCTACGCTGGAGGTAAGGGAAAGGGGGAACAGAAAAAGGAAAAGAGGAAGTAAGCGATCACTGAGTGCACGCGGCACTATAAGCGGTCTCTCAAACCGGTGCACTTCAAGTACTGTAGTAGTGCACGAATCGCGTTTTGTGCCAGTGATGGATGGGCCCACGGTCCAAGTATCTTTGACTCAGAGAACGGTCTCGAGTCATTCGCAATAAGTACCACATAGCCCAATTTTTTTCACGATTCCGACAAGGTGAGGCCCTTACACGGGACCGAACATTCTGGTTGAAGTGGGGCCGCTGCAGTAAGCGACTTGGGCACAACCCGGTTTTTCGGATGCACCGTTGCATCAGAGGTCAAAGCGCAGCTCTCGCCACCTAGTAGCGGCATGCGGAAGTACGTGGCGCGCAAAAATTCACCAATGCGCGCACGCGTCATCGGGGCATCATACGGGATTGCTTCTCAGCTGAAAATTCCTTTCCCCAATTTTCGCTGCCAAGTTGTGAGTGGGGCCTTTGCACTGGTGCTGCCCTTACAGGAATCTACATGGGTAAGAACACACTTAGGGTACAGATAAACACCGTGCACACGGGTCCAGTGCAATGTGGATTTCTAAATTCCCATTCACTCTTTTCGGTGTTAATCTCTACATCGTTTTTTCTCACGCTCACCATTATAATGGAGTGTTATATATATATATATATATATATATATATATATATATATATATATATATATATATATATATATATATGAATCCGAAACAGGTAAATTGGAGACCATAAACACAAGAAACGCTGCTTAGCAGCTTTCGCCTTAGCCTCTTCGCTGTAGTACAAGCTGGAATAAAATCGTACCTAACCCTGTGAGCGACTTGACAGCTACAAGTAATCTACTCAACTGTTTTCACTTCCCTGATGTCTAGACCTAACTTAACATATCAGTTCTGTGTACGCCCTTAAGGTAGAAGAAGGCTCACAAAAGGGCACATGTTTCCTCAACTGTAAAGCTGTTTCTCTGAGAAAGCTTTGCGAGTTTTCTTTTTTTTATATAGTTTCGTGTTATACAGTCGGGTTGATTGAAATTTTCTCTTTCATGCTCATTCCTCCACCTTGCTACAGCAACTGCCCGAGATAGGCGTTGGTCTCCGGTTCAATGCCGAGTCCAGGACGCATATTTATTTAACTGCGAAGCTTTCTTTAAAAGAATACCATGCTTGTTTCTTTTCTAGCTTCGTGCTACAGTCGGGTGGGTGACGTCTTTTCCTTTCAGGACGTAGTTCTTTACTCCTTAAGTAAGTTCTTAAGTTACAGTATATCATAGCTGCTAACGATGTTCTTAACAGGACCAGCGCCGGCAGCTCGGCTGTTAGCTTTCCTGGCAAAGGCGAGTGGGTGCTTGGGCAACGCAAACCACTGCAATTTGTACATATCGGGAGAAGTAGCGTGAATTTTGATAAGTTATGCGGCATGTTTATGAATAAATAAGAAAGCCTGGTAGTCAAGCGACTGCGCACACAGCTCCAATAAATATGCGTCGCGCTTGAGCAATGCATTTGTCCCACTTTCGACGGTGTAATTCGCCCATAATTCAAAATTCTGCATTGCAGATTTCTTTGGGGCCACCCAGAGATGTCGTAGTGGGCCTGTAGATCCTTATCTGGCGTTGACTACTCAATGAAGACTGCGATGTAAATTGCTGTTTTTAAAATAGTCTAACAGTGAGATAGGGCTACAGTAATACTATACATATAGTATAACTGAGCTTCACAGCTTCTATAGGTCAGGTATTACAAACCTGTTATTTTTTGTTGATAGATGTGGTGTATGAATAATCTTTATCTGGCATATAGCTTACAGTTAGCATCCATTACCTTAGTAAAGTTCACTAATGGCAGTTTCGTGAGTGTTAGAAAATATATAAGAAATAAATTCAATGTTGCGCATATATTCGATAACATGTGATAGGAAAGCAATAATAGTAGTTCTTTTTTTATAGTTATGGAGAAACTAAAGCTGAACAATTAATAAGAACATTATGCGGACATTGAATATTATTGAAAATACGTATTCACCGCATGTACTCGTTATTCTGATAACGTGTTAACTGCAAAGCAGCGCCTAAACGTTTACAGCTACCGTTTGGCACTGAAAATAAACCTAGCAGATGATCTTCATTCTGTACCACACATATCTGTTGTCTAATGAGTGGACGAAGCGCGCGTTATCTTATTGTCATCATGTGTTACTAAAATATTCATCCTAGGCTGTGCTTTGAACGCAAGCTTTAAAAGCAAGGAAAAGAGTTTTGTTTGGCTTCACTGAATCATCATTGCATTGCCTGACTGCGAAGTCGCCACAGCGCTCTCTTATAACGTGGTCGCTGGCGGAATGAATGGCCGAGCGGTGACTAAGCAAACGGGGCTTGGAGTGTAGAGCGATTTCTTTTCCTTTCTCGTCCGTACGTTTTATTATTTTTCCCACCTTAGGGCACCGTCGTGGTGCAAGGTCGGGAGCCCACCGCAGTCGCCCCAGCTGGACGACCCGCTCTATTCGGACCTTTCGCAAACACCAAAACGTACGACCGGGGGAAACCCCACTCGGCGTTCCCTGATCCCTCGCTTTTGTGATGTCGGGGGCAGCGAGGGAGCGGGGAGGGACACGCAACTTGTTCCTTTTTTCCAGGGAGAGGTGCGGAGGGGGGGCAGCGGGTTTTCCCTATAGTCTGTTGCATCGCCTCTGCAGGAACCCATACACGCATATAAATGAAGCTGGGACACAGCCGACCCATTGCCGCGTTTCATTTTTTCTTTATGTGGTGTGTTCTTCTTTTTTCTTTTTTCATCCTTCTTTCCCTCAGCCATTAACTTCGGTTTAGATATTCGGTTGCGTAAGGCCACTGATCGGGACCGGCGCCCCCAACTGGACGACGCCACGTTCCTGCACAGGGTGTCGGCACACGCACCACGCGACATGCGTGTGTACACGGGCCTTCCGTGAGTCAGGTTATGGCCGTTTGTGCGCACGCGCGAGAATCGTAACCCCGCACAAAGGAGGGGAGCGGGGGGAGTGAAGAACGACTCGCGCTTCGCCGGAACGTCAGTGGAAGTGGGCGCAGCTTACAGACTCTGCACTGTCGCTGGGGACGCGGCCGCAAGTACAGAAGAAATGAAATCATTAAGGTCAATAAGACAGGAAGCAAGCTCCCAATAGAAGACGAATGCAGAGGAAAAGTGGGCCACATTTCTTCATGTCTCCGACATGGCAGTGTGTGAAGGGAAGGACAAAAATTACGACAAAAGCGGCAGGCGTGCTTGGAATGGATGTCCGTACCCGATCCCGCCACCACTTAGGAGTCAGTTGGAATAAGAAGGCGCGGTTCAGAGATAGGGCATGCAATCCGTTTTGAGGTGTCAGCTACTTCACTTCCTTCGTCTAGACGAGGATTGGCTGCAAAACAGGAGTGGAAACGCTTGACTGCTGCCTCTGGCAAGGCGTGGAGACGACGTACACTTTGATATTGACTCAAAGTGCTGTTATCCGGCAAAGTACCTCTTTTACTTCATTTGATTCTAGTAAACCTCGGTGAAACGTGCGATGCCATGTCACGGAGACGCTGGGCCTACCTGCGAGTACTTCTTGAGTGAAAACGACAAGTCGCAAACCTGTTCCCGCAGAACGCGATCCCCTTGGATGGTCCATGGTCTTTTTTTTTCAGTCCTAACATTTTGTCGCATTCATAAATAGCAAAAGTTCGGCAGCACGTTACACGCTTGTAACATTTGCTAATGTGCCGTCTCGCATCGTGATGTTGCTGCTTTCGCAGTTCGGCTTCTTCGGCTCGTTTTCGACGCTTAGCTGCGGCTTCGCGTGCTCGTGTAGCGGGGTCAGACTCTCGCCAACGACGTTTTTTATTATTATTTTATTTTTATTTATACATACTGCAGCCCCTTTATGGGGCTATTGCAGGAGTGGGTTAGACAAAAAGAAGTCATACAAAAAAAAACAAGTAAACAATATCATATTAAAAATTCACAAAAAATAAGGCAGATGACACAAATGAAACTCAACATAACAGGAACACTGAGAGTCAGTACAAAAACGAGAATGAGTCAATACAATGTAACAACAAGAAAATACATATAATCAGGTGTGGTTAACTTTTAACAGGAAATCGTTTAATGGCAGTGACCTAATTATTCCGGGAAGTAAGTTCCAGAATTCAATAGTACGTGGGAAAAAGCTATATTTAAGTTTATTAGATCGAGCAAAGTAAGGCTTAATATTAAGGCTATGGTGACTCCCACTTGACCGTTTTTCTTCGAATTTACGTTGCATCCTCTCAGCAGGGGATTGAAACGTAAGCTGTTGTGTCTGTTGTATTGCTGATATCGGTGATTTCAATGAATGTATGCACTGTTCGCTTCACTTTGCTGAAGCCCTTAAAACCTCCCCCTTAAGGGGAATTAAGCCATTGCTTATCTCAGGGGGTATGAGCCATTCAGAACACAACGTGCTTTTTTTTCTACCACTAGACTAGACGCCGCATTTCTGTCCGTTGTATGCATGATTCCAATGATTGTACACACTGTACGCTTCCCGTTGCTGAGTGCTTGTAGCCTCTGCATTACGAGAGGGATGAGCCAGTGCATTTGTTTGCTTGCTTAGGAGGGTATGAGCTGATGATGATAGTTTTTGTACCATCAGACCGGAGGACGTAATTTTTTCGAGGACATCGCAGGTATGAGCCACTTAAGGCTTTCGCGCGGGCCTGAACTAAGGACTCCACCCAGCGAGGAAGTCGCCCAATCTCATGACAAATAAATGTTTTCTCTCTCTCTCTCTCTATCTATCTATGTATCTATCTATCTCTCTCTCACCTTAATAAGTAATCCCGGAGTGGAAAGCTCTAAAGAGCGCCGCGAAAGTGAGGGCAGCCAGTACACACTTCAAATGGCCTTTTCATTCTTATGTATCATTTCTTTTATAGTCAGAATTTCTCAGCATCTGATCGAGGCTGGTTAATTGTTTAGCGTATAGTATACATGATATTTTAACCATACTTTAACATAACATATTGTTGTGGGTTTTTTGTGGCAAGAAATGGCAGTGAGATATCTTTACGTTTTTTATGGCCGTGAGCTTTATGGAATCGTCGCTCGAAAAGCTTGCGGGTTTGGTGCGTGGGCTGAAAAAAGTCTGTACCTCACTTTCTTAGCATCAAGCAGGACATTTGTGCGCAGGTGACCAAAAATATTTTTCGCAAGTTGGCAGCTGCGACCCTATACTGAGGCAGAATACCCTAATTAAATACAAGTGTCTATCTAACGAAGACAGAAAGGTACGTAAATGACGGTAAGGTGTCTGCTACAGTGAATAAATGAGAGCAATGAAAAGAATAACGACAGGTGATTGCTCCCGGGCCACACTTGACTGATTTTGTATTGAGCAATTTACTTTCGCGTAATCGCACTGACTACGCGCGCGCAGTGCCTGGTTGCCTGCAAACCAATTTTTGAGTTAACTGAGCCAAACATATCGACTCAGCGTGTATATCTGTAAGCACGAGCGCAAATGTCCATCGTTAGGTATTGTCCAATCTTGGGGAAAAACATCATTAGGAGGAGGCACGTGTTGGCAACATAACTGTATTCGTTAGTTCTATATAAGCTCATTGCGTCTTTCTTCCAAGCAACCTCAGCAGGTGGGGCCACGCAGAAGCGAGCGAAACTACGCGTTCGGGAAACAGCCTGGTTTTAAGAGCTCCATCTCTGCCATTACTCCAACCTCAGCGACTCCCGAGTCCCCCGGATCATCCCTCCGGCCCACACTGTCTACGGCCATGCCGCCACAGGAGAAAGCAGTGGCGCGTGGCTTCCTCATTCGTCACTGTCTCCTATTTCCCTTCGACGCAGGAGGCAAACTCTTTTCACGCTCCACTGCGTGTCAAGCCGTTGCGTGCGCTGAGTCACTCGGCGCGTCAGCGTCTGTTTTGGACGCAAACAAGGCTTCGAGATGCCGCCTGTGCTTCCCTCCTAGCACAAGAGCTTCCCGCTGTTCTCATAAGCCCGAGTGCTGTGCGCTGTGCACCAGCAAAGGCTCAGCCGCCTAGCAGTGAGACAAGGAAAATGCGAAACAAAACAGAGGAGTCGTCAGACGTCCCAGTCTCCTGAGATGAAGTCTGTATACAGTGTAGAGAATCACAGTGACTCTTGGCTCCACCATTCCGTATATCATCTTGCACTGTGAAGATTGGCATGGGTGACATAGCCCGTTATTCTTGTCGTTATTCTTTTGTAATCCTGAGCGGTCGCGGCGTACACTCGCACAGGGGCGTTCGCCATTAATCGGGGGTATAAAAGGAACGTATGAGGGCGGGGGGAATTAACAATTTCCACATTGAGTTTGTAATTTCGGAAGGGGACAGTTGGTTCTGTTGTCGCATTTAACTTATAAATGGCCACTTGACCGATACAACCGTCTTCCTTTCTTATCTTATATAAAGCAAGATCCCGAGAGTTATTTCTCCATAATGAAAAAAAAAATACATTTATTCGTGTTGGCGCTTTCTCTTATAACTCCGACTAGAAAATATTGCGCCATATTTGGTTCGCAAATCCTATTAATGTGTGAAGTATATATAGTAGAAGTTTAGCGGTAAATGCGAGATGAAAAATCATGAGCCATTCCAATCTTTGAAGTTGTATGAGCAGCGTCAGAGCTGTTTAGTACATAGTACCCAGATGACATACTATTTTGTACGAAAGCGCGAACATATTTAATGTCCTGATCCGTGGTCATCGTGACGATAGTTATGCGCACGCATTCTCGTATCAACTCTGTTAATAAATGCGTCCGTCGCGTAAGACAATAGACAGTTTTAGGATAGCGTTTGTCGCCTTACGTACGTTAAACGTAAGCACCTTTGCGAGACGTTACGCTGCGTGTCCTTTCAAGTCTTTTAGTTTACCTTACGAAAACACAAACGTAAAGAAAACGTTATAAAACAGGGCGCCGTCTGGTGCCTCGTGCCAAACGTATCCAAGCCAATAAGGTCCATTAGCAACCATCCTGCTGTTGCTATGTGGACGCGTCTCGTTAGGCGTACGGACCCCAGAACCTCCGAACGATCTCATAAAATGGACGTGCTATGCCCTCGTAACTAACCTTTCAGATGAGTTTAGAGAACACGAAAGCTCATTACAATAGTTACTGGCGATCAACGAGAGTGAGAGCATAGCCATCACGAGAATTCACGCTGAAGCGGGAGCCATGGATGCCGCCATGTTGGACAACGCTATTTCTTAGCGTCCGTAAACATTACGGGCGTTAAACTCGCCAAATAATGTACGTTATCATAGCGCGCGTAAACCCCAGAAAGCCAATAACGTTCCGAGCATGCGCATTGAGGACGACGCTATTTCCTTGACGTACGTAGTGCTTTTACGTTTGGTTGCAAACACTAAACTAAAACTGTCTAATGAATGACTCATATCTCCTTAAGCGATGGCGCATACCACCGTAAATAAAAAAAATTACGCGGCCTCCACCTTACGGCCACAGAACAAAAATGAAATTCTACGCTTGAATGATGAGCGGCAGCGGAGCCAGCTGTGGAAGAAAACGACGATGCTCGAGCCTTGCTGACCATGATAGTTTATGATGATGACGATAGTTTCCGCTTGCCAACGAATGGCTCAGCGGCAACGGAACCAGCTACAGAAGGAGACGACTGCGACGAACGCGTAAGCAATGCCACGAGCGCGTTCACGTGGTTGCGCCAATGGGCTCTAAGGAGCTGTTTCGCCGCTGGTTCGCGGCTTAACTTGCACAGGCTGGATATATTATCCGCCTATGCAAGGTAAGGTTTGACATCAACTCATCAATCTGGTATTGTACTAAACGCTGAGTAAGGTAAATATTTGCCGTCGACATCACAGCTAATTGTCGTCAGTCAAAGCAAACTGCAAAGAAAGCTTAGCGTACATAGACTGACACATTGCGTGGCACCAGCATAACTTTTACAACTAAGCTGCATATGGCTAGGGCACTGCTGTCGTCCGCAAACCGCCCGCGAACTAGCTCGTTCGAGCCCATTGGCGCAACCACGTGAATGCGCTCGTGGCACTGCTTACGCGTTCGTCGTCGCCGTCTCCTTCCATATCGGCCTTAGTGAGATTAGAGGAACAGGTGAAGCTTATACAATGCTAAATAATGGCGATGTCCTCTGCTATAGAGGTCTCCCTGATAAGAAGCAATACGGAGTAGGATTTCAAATTCATAAGCGCATAGCGGGCAACATTGACGAATTCTACAGCATTAATGAGGGGGTAGCAGCAGTCGTAATCAAGCTTAATAAGAGGTATAGAATAAAGGTACTACAAGCCTACGCTTCATCATGCAGTCACGACGATGAGGAAGTACATCAGTTTTATGAAGATGTTGAATTACTGATGAGAAAAGTGCAAGCTTGGTACTCAGTTGTAATGGGCGACTTCAATACAAAAGTGGGGGAAAAGCAGGTGGGGGAACAGGCAATTGGCAACTACGGCTTCGATTCTAGAAACGCTAGAGGAGAGATACTGATAGAATTCGCAGATATGAATAAGCTTAGAATAATGAACACCTTTTTCAGGAAACGTAGCGACAGAAAGGGGACCTGGACAAACCCTAATGGCGAAACAAGAAATGAAAGTGATTTCATATTTTCTGTCGATCCCAGCATAGTGCAGGATGTAGAAGGGATAGGTAGGGTAAAGTGCAGTGATCGCAGGTTAATGAGGGCTAGGATTCACCTCAATTTGAAGAGAGAAAGAGTAAAATTGGCCAAGAAAAAACAGGTCAACCTAGAGGCAGTAAGGGTAAAAGCAGACAAATTCAGCCTAGTGGTAGCAAACATATATGCAGTCTTAGAACAGAGAGATGAAGATGACATAGAGGTAATAAATGAAACCGTAACTAGGCTGGCTTGAGAGGCAGCAGTTTAAGTGGGAGGCAAGGCACCAAGGCAACCAGTAGGCAAGCTGTCCCAAGTAACAAAGGACCTAATAAAGAAACGACAAAGAATGATATTGTCCAACTCAAGAGATAAGAGAGAATTCGCGTAACTGTAAAAACGGATCAAAAAGGCGAAAATAAGTGATAATCGAAATTATAGCATCAGAAAGACTGAAGAAGCCGTAAAACATGGACGCAGCCTGAAATCAGTGAGAAGGAAACTTGGCATAGGACAAACCAAGTTGTATGCACTGAAAGATAAGCAGAGTAATATCATCAGCAATCTCTAAGGTATAATAAAAGCAGCGGAAGAATTCTATACTGACCTGTACAGTACCCAAAGGACTCAGGAGTACTCTATTCGAAACAATAATGAAGACTATACAGAAACTCCTCCTATATCTAGAGATGAGGTCTGAAGGGCCTTGCAAGGCATGAAACGGGGAAAGCGGCAGGAGAAGATAGAATAACAGTCGATGTAATCAAAGATGGAGGAGACGTAATGCTAGGAAAACTGGTGGCTGTCTATACAAAGTGTCTCTCGACTGCAAGGGTTCCAGAAAACTGGAAGAATGCAAACATTATACTAATCAAAAAAAAGGGAGACATTAAAGAACTGAAAAATTATGGGCGCATCAGCTTACTATAGCATTATATAAAATATTTACCAAAATAATCAACAACGCAATAAGGGCAACACTGGACTTTAGTTAACCGAGGGAATAGGCTGGCTTCAGGAAGGGATACTCTACAATGGATTTCATCCATGTCATTAATCAGGTAATCGAGAAATCCACAGATAACAATAAGAATCTCTATATGACTTTCATAGATTACGAAAAACATTTGATTCAGTAGAGATACCAGCAGTCATAGAGGCGTTGCGCAATCAAGGAGTACAGACGGCTTACGTAAATACCCTGGAAAATATCTACGGAGGTTCCACAGCCACCTTAATTCTACACAAGACAAGCAGGAAGATACCTATAAAGAAAGGGGTCAGGCAAGGAGACACAATCTCTCCAATGCTATTCACTGCATGCTTGGAAGAAGAATTCAAGCTATTAAACTGGGAAGGTTTAGGAGTAAGGATCGACGGCGAATACCTCAGCAACCTTCAGTTTGCCGATGACATTGTTCTATTCAGCAGCACTGCAGACGAGTTACAACAAATGATTGAGGATCTTAACAAGGAGAGTTTAAGAGTGGGGCAGAAGATTAATATGCAGAAGACAAGGATAATGATGAACAACCAGGCAAAGGAACAAGTGTTCAGCATCGCGTCAGCCTCTAGAGTCGGCGAAGGAGTACGTTTACTTAGGTCAACTAATCACACGGAACCCTGACCATGAGAAGGAAATTCATTGAAGAATAAAAATGGGTTGAATCGCATACGGCATACATCGTGAGCTCCTGCATGGAAGCATACCGTTATCATTGAAAAGGAAGGTATACAATCAGTGCATTTTACCTGTGCTGACATACCGAGACCTGAAGACTGACAAGTTAAGCACCGCGCAAACAGCGACGGACCGAAGAATGCTAGGCATAACTTTAAGAGACACAAAAAGAGCGGTTTGAATCAGCGAGCAAACGCGTATAGACGATATTCTGCTTCCAGCTCGTCGTATAGACGAGCTGCTGCTTCCATCAATCAGAGAGGATTGTTCGGTGACATGGCGCAAAGATCAGTTCCCTGTAGCATCATCAGACGGTGAGGTCCTGTGCTCCTCGCGGGCATCGAAACGAGCTATTTGCGCTCACTGTGTCATGGGAATTTTGTGTAGCGGTAACGCCTTGTCTTTGTCTTCCTGCATGGGTCGCGGCGCGGGTGTGTGTTGCAGCGTCGCGTTAACCAGATGGCCTTTAACATCACAGCGCCGGCAGCAGTGCATCGCTTGGCGCGTTGCTGCGCGCCAAACAGCGACAGTGTAGGTTTAGAAAGCTGCCGAGCACCCGAGCATCGCAGAGATGCGTAGTAGTTTGAACAATTTCTCTACAAAATCTCTTCACACTGTAATGTCATAGAGGAAGAAGCACCCTCAAAACCTCGAGGGATTCGACGACCTCCCGATGCGGAGCGAAAACGCCTAGCTCGTACCACAGCTGACACGTAAAGATTCGGGTCACACACTCATAACCTTCGAGCGAGTATTTATTGCGTTAGCATGCTTAGGGTACTTCACGCACTTTGCTGGGGCTAGCTATGTATGTATGTATGTATGTATGTATGTATGTATGTCAGCTAGATAAGTGCCACATGGATTGTGTCGCTCCACAATGACAAAAGGATGACAATAATATTGATAATAATAATTATAATATTTTGTTGTGGAAGCTGTGAGACTAAAAGCGAGGAACGCATGAGGAAGGTCTCACGCCTTTTACAGCAGAAAACAGCAGGGAACATCATAGATTTAAATTTATGTTAACAGACAACTTATCTCAAACAGAAACAATTACTAAAATAGATTTTGAAGCGTTTCATTTTGCCTCATTCATCTTACACACACCTTTAAAAAACATACAAATTGAGTTCGATGCCTTAGATTTCTCCCCTGCATAGCGGTATCAAACCCATGTCACAAGGGTTTCCCGAGAACAGCAACCCGACGTTTTAGCAGGCTGCGCCACAAATACACTAGGCAGGTGCCACGTTTTAGTGAACCTCTCTCCCGCCAGCACTTTAGGGAGCTGCGGCATTAATGCACAGGGTAGGTACCGTTCCTCAGTGAGCCTCTCTCGAACGTAGGTCACAGAGTATGTCACTGGGTTCGCGGCAAGTGGGGGAACAATTCTCAGCGCTCGCAATAACCCGTACGCCACCCTTCATGTCTCGGAGACCACGCACATACTTGTCGGAAGCACCACAAGATGGCGCAGCATGTCCAGAATGAAGCGCTAGAGTCGCCGCAATACGCGTTTATAAGCGTTCGCACGCACAGGCATGCCACGCATTTTGGAGATCGCCCCCAAGCTTCGCCGCGGCGGCCCTAGATGACACCGAGTATTCTCAGGAAAGCTCGGAAGAGGAGTCCCGCTGCAGTAGAGGCCTCAGACATAACTCATTTCGCCGGTGGCTGCGCGTTGTGTCGCCAAATTAGACACATTTAGCTGAGCACGGTCACGGGCCCCAGCACCGAGTGGTCACTCGGAGCACTGGGGCCTGCACTCGGCGCTGCGTTGCGCGGAAGACAGGATTGACCAGCTGGTTTACGGGGTGGCACTCGGGACCGTTTGCCTGTTCACCCCAGCAGGGCGCGCCCAGCGAGCCAACAGCTTCGTGAAACCAATATGGCGGCCACCAGTACGAACACCGGCACGTCAGGATCGTTACCTTCAAACGTGACTTTAGCACACGTGCGAAAGAAAAACCCTCGCAGGTGCCTTAGTGCTCAAAAAGTCCTGTGGGTCATGCGTGAAGTAGCAGCAACGAGTGCTTTTGGAGGCGACGTCAAGTGGATGAAGGCCCTCGAGAATATATTCTATTGATCTATTGAATATTGATATATCAAACGGGCAGTCAGTCGTGAGTCGCCCTACTCGCTCTAAAGAGTTACGATGACCTTCAGGTTTAATACTGAAGGCAGCAAGACGATAGAAACCCTAAACAGTGACTGTCCTTGTTCATTCCGCACGTATCATGCACTCCCTGCGCATGCTTATCTGACGTTCACGTTCTGGGCTGTTCAGGTGAAGGATTGATCAGGAATATTTGGAGAAGGAGCAAATCCTGTAGTACATCTCTGATTACACACGGGCTGTCAATTACGAACGAGGATAACACCAAGCATACAAATTTAAGCTTCATTTATATTCATTTCAAAATAACTGCAACTGTGATTGACAGGTGGCGTTGCAGCCGGCAAAGGATCGCCGGGCTAAAGCACTTCTCGCACGAGGCTGCGCTGACGCTCTTCTGAGGATACAAGAAGGGCGAAACGTAAACCCGCTGAGCTAAAAATTGGTATTGATTCAATGCTGAACACATTATTGTCATCAGTATACATCATATGGGCCTTGCTAAATTATTTTTTTCGTCTTTCTTTTCATTTCTGCACTTGTTCGTTTAGTCTGTTACTATTTCTCCGCTTTTCTTGCCTCTTTAGTTGTTTCTACAGATTTTACTTGAAATTGCCATTCGACATATACTGCTTGCAGCCGCCCCCCCCCCCCCCCCTCCCACCGTTTTGTTACATGGCCTACCGCTCTCAACTGTTATGTGCGACACTCAATTTGGCCGCGATCCTCATCAAGATAGGAGCACGAGTGTCTGTTCGAAACAGTAGAAGAAGAAGAAAAGCCGAGGTATTTGGGGTATGTAGCCTGCTATTAATGTTTCCTGCCTATTTCCTTACCGGTAATGTTTCTATTTAACGCAATGCCGCCATATACGTCTCGAGGCCGTTTACTGCATTGAATAGAACCATTCAACGGTTTTACTCGGCGCAGGACCCGCCTGCATATATCAGAACATTCTGTATTCTCCTAGCCGATTCTATCTGTTAGCTGCGTTGTCCCCGAACCATTCGTAATCACGTTGCACGCTGGACGCAAATAGAGTGATTCATTCTTGAACTTGGGCGAACACCGTGCCGTTACGGTGGAACCTCCCATGATTCATGTGCAAATAGGAGATGCGTCGCGGAGCAGCAGATCAGATTTCAACGAGCGAAGGTTGCGCTCGCCGCAATCATTGTGGTGAGTGTTAATCGTTTTGCTAGACACAGGCTTGACCAATAAACAGTTAGTTTTGTGACTTAAGTTGTGGCACTGTGGTCGTTCACCGTCGCTGCAACGTGACACTATCCTGCCAACCCATGCGAACGCACGTCATGAGGACCGGAAGAAGAAAAAAAGATATCTGCCAGCTGAGGCGGTCGCGTAATTTTCCCTACATGTGTCCAGGGAAGGCATTAGTGAAGGACGCGTACTGTTTGAAGATAAGAGTTCATGCCGGTATTTTACATTTTTGAAAAATTTTCTTAGAGCCGTCCTTTTCATTTATACATACGACAGGTTGTTTAACGATGTCCAGGAACTCAACGATGATGAGCGCTTTTTCTGGTAAGTGTTTTCGACAAATACTTATCTACAAACTAAACAGGCGCACTGATCCCGTATATATCTAGATGCTGTCTTGTGAGCTACACGAGTGCCGAACAATAATGTAATTCCCAGTCGCGTCCCACAAAACCGGGAGTGCGTGTGTGTATTGCCTAAATAATTAGTGAACTGTTAGGATAATTGAATGAGTGAACATCTGAATTCCGAAACTGCCGCGGTAATGCACTCACAGGTTGGGGAACGTATACGCTGCAAGAGAGGAAGCTGTATTTTTGTTTCAACAAATACCTATGCCGAGTAAAAAAAAAATGCTCAAATTTGCTAGTCATTCAAATTTGTAAATAAACCACAGCGCCGTACTACACGTGCACTGCTTTAAATAATATCTTAGGGAGGATCGGGCCTCGATCACTTGCGCCCATAGTCTGGAACGGTCTTTTACTGAACTCTCCACATCGACTCAAGAGAGTGAGTGGAAAGGCCCCTCCCTGCAGACGCCGTCTACTGAGCTTGATTGACACTCCAGTGAATTTTTTGATAAATGTAGCGTATTCTTAAGCCTAGAGGCGCCGCTGTCCTCAACTCGGACGGGTGAGGAAAGAACTTCGAGTCGAGGATCGCTTGGCAATAGGGAGATTAATCTTACTTGCGAGGGACCCCAGCGGCACCGTTAGAAGCACGACGGAAATAAAATTGTGGGCCTCATAGTCGGAGCTAATTTCTTTTACACAGCACGACGAACGACAAAGAATATAATTACACAGAATGTACGCTAATACACCGAAATATATATTCTAGAAGAAATTTACATATATATAGGTGGGGGGGGGGGGATTAGTAACAAAGTCTCTAAAGAGGCGGGAAATAAAAATTGAGTGGACACAAATTAAGTGGGGGATACACAAAATCATGTCTTAGGCTACTTTACTGGCACCAAAACGTAATTTCATCATCAGTCTGCGAGATAACAGGCCCACGTGCGATGCTCGCGTGGTGCCGTTACAGCGTTGTCCATGGGCAGCACCCGGCGCAGGAGACAGCGCCAGCAGACGGAGGAGCCGGAATTGAGCTTCGGCGACCTCATCCCTGCACTCCCAGCCGACGACAGCAACAGGTGGGCGCAGTCAAGCCGTAACCCTCACCCTTCGCCATAGTCCCCTGCATAAAAAACGTGCGCAGTGCGATACCCGGGTTACACAAAAAAATTATGGGGTTTTACATGCCAAAACCACTTTCTGATTATGAGGCACACCGTAGTGGGGGACTCCGGAAATTTCGACCACCTGGGGTTCTTTAACGTGCACCTAACTCTAAGTACACGGGTGTTTTCGCATTTCGCCCCCATCGAAATGCGGCCGCCGCGGCCGGGATTCAATCCCGCGACCTCGTGCTCAGCAGCCTAACACCATAGCCACTGAGCAACCACGGCGGGTACCCGGGTTATAGGTAATGCTATTTCGTAATGTCCATAAATGCTTTTACGTGTTTTTATCACTCGTAGCATTCCGGCTCGCATAGAGATAATTAGCGTAAGAGTTAGCACATGCTTTCAAGTTCTTCACCAGATTCCGTGAACTATATCTTGCTCTAAAGCGCCTGTAGTTATTCTGCGTTAACGGGACCAGGCCTGAGTCAGCAGCGTACTAACTAGCAAAGGTTGTCTTCTTGCTGTCCGTGGTAGGCGAGATCCGTTTTGTTTCTTCAGGTTTCTTACCAAGCACCGCATAAACAAATGTACTGTGAAGCACCCCTCTTCAGTCTTTGCAGCTGGCAAATATTTCAGCGCAAAACACTGTTTCTTCGTTTCCGGGAACCACTTGCAGAACCACGTGCAACACAGACGGCGCTGACTTCATGGAGCGTTTAGTAGTGGTGCAAAGAGCACACATATCCTGGTAGATGGAAGTCGCTGTGGTACCATCTGGCCTTTCGAAGCAAGATTTTATGAGGGTCATCACATCAGGATGCTGCCTGTGCAAACTATCGCGGGTATCAATGTCTCAAATTGGCAGGATCACCGAAGTTCCTGGAAGAGTTTGAATTCTCTGCGTAACCCGAACTGGTGGGAAAGAGCAACGACTGCGCTCTGGGTGAGTGATCCTCTGACGTAGGAACAGCTGGGCTTCGAGGAAACCACAGGTTCAAATAGCAGTTGTAAGGAGAAATGCGCAATAGGAATCAGAGGTGTCATCTTTGTTTGCTTTTCTTTCATTTCTGCATGTTCCTGTGCATAAGTGATATGCGCAATGACAATAAACACTATTGGAAGTCAACGCCGTCGGTGTCATTCTCTGTGTCCGCGTATTTCGTGCAATGCTCAGTGTGGATATTTTTCCTTGTTTCTTGTAAAATATATAACCCATCACTACTTCTCAACTGCATGCGCACAACTTCATACGTGTCGACGCTTCGACACCTCTCGTTGGGTGGTCCTCAATTTCGTTTGAATTTATTTGTCTTACCGCTTGTGCTGATAATGCATTCAGTATTTAGAAACGAGAAAAAGCGCAAAGTGACGTCGATAACGGAAATCAGCGTACGTGACTGAGCTGCCCGTAGACTTGAACAAGCGCGATGAATCTGTAACGCTAAGAAATAGGGGCGCAAGAAAAAGCTAGGGTAATTAAACAAATCTGACTCGCGATAGATTACTTCAAACGTAGATGAGCTGATAGTTCATGTTATTCTTTCCAGCATTTGTACATTGTTCTTTCAAGAATCTATCGTAACGCAAATAAAGCACAGAAGAGAGAAACAGAAACGGTAGAGAAAAAGCGCCCGCAGTGTCTGTTTCCCTCTTCTTTAACGCATTTGCGCTACATTGGATTCAGCAAATGTAAACCAATTAGTCTATGAACAATCTATACGCGTTATTCGAAATTTGATTGGAAGGCCGATATTTCTCTTGTCTGCAGTTTAACATGCAGGTAAATCGCCTATTTTTGTTTGTGTTTTCCTTTTGCGAAGTGTCTTTGGCCGCTTTCAGTAAAAAGATGAAGACCATGAAGAACGCTGGCAAAGTTTGTGTCGCCTTTATGTATTAATTTACTGCTCTGTGTGCCGGCTCATTCGTGCTTCCATATCGGGAATTTGTAGCCTGCTGTCTACTTCACGCTGGGTGGTAGTAACATGCAGCAATCTCCTCCTCTTCATTCAACCCGGCTCAGCGAATTATTAAACAGTTTTAGTTTAGCCTGCGCTAAACGCTATAGTGTAGCGTACGCTAAGCAGCGCACGAGTTCTACGATTTTAGTTGGCCGGCGATATCTTCGGATATCAGAGGCCGCATGCCGTCGATGCGGCTATTTCACGACTGTAGCAATAGGTGGCGCTGGTATCTCGAATGTTGATGAGGAGGGCATAGCAGCATAGGGAGTGACCATAAACGCATAATATTGAAAATGGGATATGTAGTTGGGAAAGAGAGCAAGGAGCGCAAAATGGCCAGTCCAAATTTGAACGCTGAACAAATAGCAAATATAGTCACTAGAGTCGAGGAACAACTTGGCAAATGACCAAGTAAAGCGTGGGAATATGGTGAGCGTCTAAGTGTAATAACGACAGAAATACGGAAAGAAACAACATGTTCGTTCGAAAGGAAGAAAGAATCCGGAAAGCTGTTGGAACAGGGAGATAAGAGAAGCGATCGCCGAACGACAGAAAGCATCTCGAGAGCACAGACAGGCAAAGAAGACGCAATTGCCGCAGGATGAAGTAATCAGTAAATGGGAAATATACCGGAAGAAAAAGTCTATGGTTCAAATATTGGTGCAAGCAAATTAAAAGGTGAAAGTGCACGTTGGTTGTCAGAAATACACGAGAAATAGAAGGCCGCACCTAGAATATTTTGGAACCACATAAAACTATTAGGCAGGAAGTCAACAATACAACAACATATCTTACATGAAGATGAAAATAGACTGGAAGAAGAAGCGGCAATAAATTAGATGCGAACAATAACAGCCGCATCTTTCCAAGCCAATGACGAGGTTGTATTTGAAGAAAAACAGAGCATGAAAGAGACCCAAGTGGAAAAAGAGCTGCTGCTGACCAATTTGAACGGGAAGAAAGCGGAAGAGAAAATTCCTAAGCGCACAGCCACGGGGCTAGACGAGGTTTCCGTTAGGCTGATTAATGAACTAGGACCAAAAATTTGACGTAGTAGTTCTGCGGAAACCCACAAGGTTTCCGCAGAACACTACGCAGAACATCTACCTGTTTGTAGCAATTGCTACGAACGGGTGGATGTCTGATTTTCCCTTTATTCATTAGGACCAAAAAAAAAAGGAAGCTCTGGTGAAAGCAGTGGAAAAAACTTTAAAAGATAGACGAATATCAGACAGTTGGTGACAAAGTTGAATGAATTTAATTTATAAAGGTAAGGTGGAGAAAGATAGAATTCACTCGAATAGACCGTTGACCATTATATCGGTAATATACAGGGTAGCAATGCAGGCACTCAAATTAAAGCTTCAAGCATGGGCAGAGAATAAAGGCATTTTGGGAGAACTTCAGAATGGCTTCAGAATAGGTAGACGTTTAGATGATAACTTATTTGTTCTTACTCAGTCTATTGAAATATCAAAAGTAGAAAGCAGACCGTTGTATGAGGCCTTTTTAGACATTACAGGAGCCTACGACAACGTAGACCGCAACATTTTGTGGGATATTCTGGAAGGGGAAGGCTTAGGTGACGATTGTCTACAGCGTTTGAGAGAAATTTACCTAGAAAATACCGTTTGCGTTGAATGGGAAGGGATGAGGAGCGAAGAGAAAGTTCATATCAACAAGAGACTGATGAAGGGGTGCCCTTTATCCCCGCTTCTGTTTATGATGTACATGATGAGGATGGAGAGGGCGCTAGAAGGAAGTAATGTCGAGTTTACTCTCTGATACAAACAGGCGGGTACAGTAATACAGCAGCAGCTCGCAAGTTTATTTTATGCGGACGACATTGGGTTGCTAGCTAGCAGCAAGGTGATTTGCAACGTCTGGCTAATATCGGTGGGCAGGAAGGCAACAATTTAGGTTTGAAATTTAGTGTTAGAAAATCAGGTGTTATGGTACTACAAATGAACCTATGCAGGGTGATATGCGCTGGACTAGTTTTGAAGTGAGGGAAGCTCGCAGTAAAATTGAGTATGAAGAACGGCTGAGGAATATGGAAGAAAATAAACGGGCCGGGAGAGTGTTCAGGTATCTGTACAGAAAAAACATTGATTCACAGTGGAGGAAAAGAACTAGGAAGCTTACCAGCAAGTATGCGGCCTGTAGGATGGGAAACACAGCCAAAAAGAAGATCAAGCGGAAACTCAGAGTGGCTAAAATAATCTCATGGGTGGCGGCAATGGAAAACAAACTTGCCATGAGTAACTACTTAACAGAAAAAAACGAAATCAGGAAAGAAATAATTGATGATAAGTCAAAGGGAAGCTCATTACTTTTCGAAGCGAGATTGGGATGCCTTAGAACACGCACCTATAAAGCGATATATAAGACGGAAGAAGAAGCATGTGCTTGCCGCGGTAAAGCTAGGGAGACTATAGAGCATGTTTTATTAGAATGTGAAGACGTCTACCCAGCGGTCGATTTAGGCACCACTGGCATCCTCGAAGCCCTTGGGTTCAGATAGAGCAGTGGAAAAGTAAACATGTCCGCAATGGGGATTAGTAAGAGGCAATTGGAATATTGGTGGAAAAAAAATAGGGAAACGATAAAAAAGGAGACGTACAAAAGCACAGTTCTAAATAGGGGATCAAAAAATTTGGGTGTGGTACTTCACAGGGTTTTCTTTCTTCTTTTTTTTTATTGGTTAACCTAGGTAGGATACTAGGCAGTATAATAGCAAGAGCTTCTTGGCGCAACCCACCATCCCGTTCCAAAAGGGACGCTCATAACATACATCCATCCATCCTTTTCTTTCGTTAGGCTTTTACTCGTTCGAAACGAGAAGCGATCTCGAAAACACCACGAGGTTATCTATAATACTCTGTCGTCGAAGCGGCCTGATACTAACCGTTTACACAATCATTTGCTACGATCGAATGAAGTGCATTTTACAAAAGCAACGCCAAATTGAATTCGGAGTGGTAAGCCATGTTTCACGCAAACTCCGGAAACCACGCAAAAACGCTAACGCTAACTCGTTTGCGTTGCGTACGCCCACTATACCCGCTATTTCGTTTAGCGTTCAGCGCATACGTAGTGACGACCCGCTACATTTTAGCGTACGCTATACTGAAACTGTCTAATAAAATTATGAGAGCATAGCCTGCCGATATGAAAATGTTTGATTGTTCCTAATGAAGCCGGCCAGCTAAAGAGTTCGTAGTGGACAGTAAGTTCACTTGCCATATTCACCTATGTTCTCGAATGCATGTCGCGTGTCTGTGTCAACTGAGCGCAACCTTCTCATTCTCCTTTTTTTTTTCTTTAACTTGGGGAAACTGACCATAGAATTTTGTACAATGGAGCTGGCAGGGGTTCTTATATTTTTGACAAAAAGTTTCGCCATATCCGCGCCTATTTGTATCAAATCAAATTATATAGTCGAGCAGCGCTTAAATCAAAAATGGCTGGAAGTGGAACAAGTCGGTAGAGATCATGTTATAGAAAGTCAAATAGGAACAAAATGAAACGAAAACGAAAACACATGTACCGACTAAAGTTTTGTTCACGTTCATGCTTAGGCACGTTTTGTGTCTTTCTTCATAGCCTGTGCTGTGCGACTTTGTCAGGGATAGCCGACGTTTCTGTTCCTTTTGTTGCTGCTTGTGCGCGTGTTTGCCGCCTTTATTTCAGTAACATGCTTTAAGCAAAACTGTTTTTAAGTGGCGGAATGTTCGAAAAATCTTCTGACTGGAGAAATCACATTTAAAAAAGGCGTAGGTATGGTTGTTTTCAAAAGGAATAACGGGACAGAAGTATGAATAAAGATAGAACTTTCAAAATCTCGACGAGAGGCCTGTCAGTGTTCTATTTCCTGGCTTCACATCTCTTCCTATGCGTAGCCGAAGCACTTTGGTAGCGAAGTCTTTTTCAAACGGTCGCCATAGTCATTTTGGGCAAGGCTTCAGACCATGAAAGAGCATACTAAAAAAATCATCCCCAGGGTGTAGCGTACTTGTGCTGGAAGTGCAGAACCTCTTCACATACCAGTAAGTTTCGGTCTGTCAGCAATACTTTTTTTTTTTCGCCAAGTTGCATTCCCTCTAAAGTAAACTTAATCGTAAAACTGCCGTAGGTGGACCTTCAAGAGATACATCCTTCTCTGCGCTTCTGTGGCCGCGGTTCTCAGCCTACTGACAGTGTCCGTGAGCGTCACCACAGTGGCCGTGAAAAAGACTGGTGAGCAAGTTTTCATCGTGTCTTTAAGTGTAACTTTTCTCGGCATCATCGCTTTTTTATTTAACATCTGTGATGGTGTCAGAAAGATGGGGGAAAAATGTGTCTTTGCTACAATGAAACGAGAAGCAGGCAGAGAGGAAGATAAGCAAAGAATAAAGAAATTTTAGGTATATATGAGGGAGGGGACCATATTTCTAATCGGGAGAACACAGCGGGCCTGAACCCTAGACTCAAAACACAACTAGACGTAATATTAACACGCGCAATTTAAGATGTCAACCGTGCGCAGCGACTTGATATAGCTGGTTCTAGTCTCTGTTTACAAAAGCGTTCCCACTTCAATGTTACAGAGCAGCTGCGTGCGCGACTAGATTCGTTGGAAAACGTTAAAGGTTTGCTTTTAGAGTTTACCGAAACAACCAAAAAACTCACGAAGTTCTTGATGTAAGGACATGTCAGGAATGTTAGGGTTGAGCCGCAGGCAAATTCAGACGTGTCTGCGATAAATACGAGGGAAGAAAAATTACGAAACGATCGTTTCGTCTTTTTTCGAGACACCTATACAACACGCTTGCAAAATTTCACAGCATCCCTGGGTGCACCAAGAACCACAGGGATTTCATACTTAAATGAAATAAGGGGGCCATCGTATCGGCGACGTGTGCTGGAAGTTTTAAATCTGTGGGTTAGTTATGTCAGTTATGCCTTTGTAAATTACAAAATAATCGCCTTTTCCCAATTTTCATGCGCTTTACGAAATGTAAAGTTGCTTTTTTCTTAGTCTCTTCCGTAAACTACGCGAGACACGTTGCTTATAATTCGTGGAAATTGGAACCTTCTTGAGAACGACAAAGGATAAATATTTATCATGTCTAGGCTTTGAAGAAAACTAGAAATTCACGAGTTGAAGAGTGGCATATGCTCTTGTTATTCACGATGTTTCCCATAGCCCTAAAGCAACTGCAGATGTCACTAAATTTAAATTTAGATATAATGAGAAACGAGGACGCTAATTGTAATGTGCAGGGAAATAGTCATTTCTGGCTTAGTTAGAACTGTTTCCAAAAATTACTGAGCCCTCCTTTTGTTTCCTATCTTCGAGCCTTATTGAGGTGCGTAGTTGGTGTCCCCAGTATTCTCACTGAAGTAAAAGATGCACGGTATTTGTATCATGCAATTGTAAAGAGCATAGCATCGGTAATGCTCTGACCAAGTGCGAACTGTGTGGGTTAATTGCCGGCTTTTGGGGCACTGAATGATGCATGCAAGAGCTCTGGAACGTTTTGAGCGTATTTAAGTGTGTTCGATTGTACGAGCGGCGCAAAATTCAGCCTGCAGCCCTACCATACTTACAAATGCAACAGAGGTAAAATTTTATAGAAAGCTAGCGGAAGTGCATGACAAATGTACCTGCGAAATTAAATATATCCGGATCAAACGCAGCCCTTGCAAAAAATTTCCTGCAAGTGTTTGAATGTATCGCATGGTCCTTTTTGGTTTATTTTCCCAAGTTCGAGAGAGCTTTGTTACATCAAGTTTAGATTTTATACAAATGGGCATTTTAAAGTTATAGTGTGCCGAAACGTTAACGTTCCTGGTACAATTGGAAGCATTGAAAACATTTACGGAACCCTCGTTTTTATGTCAATTTTTATGCGTTATACGCGCGCTTCGTAGTAGTTTCGCTGGTGTCCTCGGTGTACTAAATATCGCATCTTGTTTCATTTCTTTAAGATTAAGGGAAAGTTATAGATGGTGTGAAGGCGAATTTCGAACTTCTGTATGGTTTTATTACGGCCTTGGGAATAAGATATGCAAGCGGTCTGCGGCGTCGTAAGTCCGTACTAGCAACAACGCAGAATTTAGCGTGTTGTTTTCGCAGAAATATGAAAGCCACTGAAATCCAATCGATCCAAAATGGGAGGCTTAGGGAACAAGATGGCCAATGCTCTTCGGATGCAGATATGTATGAATTCAATACTACTTCCGTTAAAAAAAATACGTTACCAAGTCCTGGCAATCAGGCGTTCGGTGCAGGTATGGTTTCAAACAGGTGAGTTATAAAGGCGATGTTTTAAAGCATGCGGTTTGATATCAGACAAGAGCAACTTTTGTTGTAACTGCTCAGAAGAAACGCCTTCGCCGGAAATTGGGCTGTGATTCTGTAACATCGCACAACTCTGCTGCCTTTCTTTTTTTTTATCTCATTCATGCGGATATAGGCAGATTCGGTTCCCGCATGCTCATACGTGCATAAACTTTTTTTTTTACTTTCAGTTTCGAAAAGATCGCACATCGTGGATGATGACAAACCGGGTAAGAAAAAACGTACTTCCCTTTTTACAGCATAGGTCTTCTAGCCACGTCACTACTAATTTCAGAGTTATTAACGCTCGTGCTTACTATTACATCCAGAAAGCAATGTCCTACATTGCTAAACTCCCCTGTGCGCTTGTGCGCGTTACAAAAAAAAAACTCACATTAAAATTACATTTACTTCATTCAATAATGTAATTCTTTACGACGATCACTTACTGCCGCAAAGTCGGTTAAGTAAGATGAGTTTATACATAGCAAATTTCCCATACAGAAAGCAGGGGCCCTATAACGTAAAACTGTTCCAATATGTTTTTTATTCCAATCTGCTGACGTCAAACTTACGTAACCGCCCACGCAAGCATCGGGCGGTCCCCCGCAGGGTTGTCTGAACAGACCAATGAAACGCTCTCCTCGTTTGTAGGAGGTCACATTTGTTTAATTGAAAAACAAAGAACATTGCCTACACTGAGCGGCTTGTCTTATCTAATTGGCTCACAAGAGGCGAGGAGCACGCTGAAGTGGAGAGGGATTCGATGGGTCCGAGCCACTGCACTGAAAATCGATAACCGGATGAAGAAGGTGGTGCAGACGTCTGCGATTGGTCCGCTTTCCCTTACTTAGCTTGCGGTGGCTGGTCGAAAACCGCGGCGGCATGCAACGGAAGGTAAAGAATGACGCTAAAACGGATCCTCAGCAAAAAAGAGTTGTCAGAACGAGATCGTAAATGTGCCAAAAGTGCTCCAAAACGTTATATGGCCACGCAAAAAGGTTTATTACACGCAAATAAATCCATGCTCTCCAGCAGGTGCGAGTAACCAGTGCCTGAGCGATCGGCGGCAGCCATCTCTTATTCCTTTCGGAACAGGGCAGCCTGCGGCTATTCAGAAGAAAATTAAGTTTTGTTCGGCATACTAATACATCTGTAACGCATACACGTCACTTGGACGCGCTGATTTTTTGTTGTTGTTGTTTTTTGTTTTGTGACCTCACGTGAGAGGCAGGGGAAGTGGGTGCAGCCCGAAAACTTTTGACCAATAGCCGAGGGTTAACGGCGAAAAGCCGTTGAATCAGACATAACTGTTTTTTTTTTCTTTTGTTTGGTCAAATGATGCATAATCAGTGTGTACACGTCATATTGGATGGGGAGCTATCGCGGTTTTCGTGGCGTCGCGTGACAGACAGGTGAACTGGGGGTGGTCGAAAAAAGTTTTTGACCGATCACCCAGGGCTGACTGCAGAATCGGAATAGAAAACTTTGTAATAGTTTTACGTTATAACGCCCCAGTAGAATGAAGATAAAAAAGAAGAAAGTACGCGTCCGCAAGACGAAAGCCATCAACATCAACGATTCAGCCAGCAATCAATGTTTGAAACTTCTCTGTCTTCTGTTTCGTCTCTCATTCCACTCAACTATCATTTTATTACGAAGAATACGAAAGAATACGAGGAAAAGACTGAAAATGGCATTTCGTTCCGAGGAACGAGTGGTGAACAAACCATATAGTGTGATCGGCGAGTGAGCTAAATACATAATATAATGACGGAATTGTAGTACTCACATCTATGAACTAGAAACTCGCCTAAGCGTAAATATCGGCCAGGAGCCAGCGAAAGACATTTTTTACGCGCAAAAGATTGCGCACTCGGCACACCCCTTTTTCCAAGATACGCTTGTATTTTCCTGGATAACTTAAACTACAATTGTCCCATGTCCTCCAGCACAGTGACAGAGCACGTACCAAAATGCACCTGTGCTAAAAAAGGAAGTGAGGCACTGCCCATTCCACGATGGCTGTCAACGTTAGTTCGATCAGCATACACGCAATGTAGTGACACACCGTATTTCCATTGCCGAAATGCGTCATGTATGAGGCGCGTACTGCACCTGGGCTCCTCTCTGGCGCCCGCCTCTGGGCAAGCTGAGCGACCTAGCGGCGCGCCCATGAAGTCCCGCTTCTTTTACATAGCCTCCAAGATGGGACTGGTGCCGCGCCGGTGCGTGCTTACGCTCAGAATAAATCCCTCCGATGCTCCCTATCATTCATAAATCAGCTCTAAAACGCCTGTATCTGCTTTGCTTTAGGAACCAATGTGATGCTGTTTTGAATTCACGCAGTACCTTAAAATTAACAGTTGTATTCTTAAAGACGCGGTACGCGAGCTCTTAACTTAGGTCATAAAGTAACGTTAATACAATGATTTCCTTGCAGAACACATTCAACGACAGAGGAGTGCATTTTCCTGCTCGTCTAATGCTTGCGTCCGAGAAGGTAAGGATAAAAAATAAAACTGAAAGGAAAATTCAAACCTTCGGCGTATAGTGTAGTTACATGAAATGTTCCGCCGACGTCAGATGGCGTGACATCAATTTGCTTTTCTTTCGCAATATGAAGCTATGTAAAGCCCAAAGCTAGGAGGTCCTTGCCGAGCTTACCAGAGATTGCTTTACACTGCTCAAGGAGATTGTTTGCAATGTCTACCATGCGTACAATGACTGAGACGTGCAGAGGCACGGAAAGCTTTTTTCTTTTAAAAATACTATGCTGTCCATAAATGTACGCTTCGAAATTGCAGGAAAAACAAGGTTAGTGTTCGCAGGCCCTTTGTTACGTAACAGCGTTTCTTGGCTGATCGGCGTTGGCACGCTTGGTCGCGGGTACCGATGAATAGTATATCGGTGGTATCTTATACCTATAAGGCCTATAATACAAATAAATGATAATAAATTAGAAATAAATGGCGCAAATGCCACTTCATTTCCCGAGAAGTGGGTAATAATTGTGATGGGTTAAATCCAACGAAATTTACCATAGACTTAGAAGGGCAGTCTGAAGCGCACAGCTGTCAGTGTAGTACATATATTGTGATGCAAGGATCCTGGTGATGTCCAGCTCCCTGGCCCATTTTCTGCTCAAAAAATATTTAGGCTTTTTTCTTTTTTTTTTTTTCGTGCTCGGGTGAGTTTTTTTTCGCTGCGACGAAAAGTAAACGCGGGCACACAGAGGTGTTGGGGAAGCCTTGGCCCGTTCCCTTGCAGTGTTTGCGCTTCGGTCAATGCGATAGATGAACTGCGCAAGTGGGCAAGGTGGTGATGTTGGGACGTATCCATCGGCTTTTCTTTTTGCTATGTATTGATCTCGGGGTTTCTACGTAATATAATAAAGAATAAGGAATAAGGCCGCATTCCACGCATGCTGGAATTGCGGAGCATGCGCATGTGAGGAACGCCAAACGACCCATACTGTTTAGCGTACGCACCCTATTTCTCATATTTAACGTTACTTTTGCGTGGTTTACGTACTTTACGTAAAATATGGCAGTGCTCCCGGCCGCCTACTTCGAACAGAATTTGGCGTTGTTTGTGTAGAATTCACTGCGTTCGTAGGAAATGACTGTGTAAACAGCTTTCGCTTAGTCTCAGGCTGCTTCGACGACAGAGTATTATAGCTAACTTTGCGTAGTTTTCGATATCACTTCTCGTTTCAAACGCGTCTAACAAGAGAAATCGCCGAGATGCCATCGCTACCTATCAGTGAAAGTGAGAGATAGGTGCCATAACGTAATATGGCCTCTGAGATACGAATATTTCGGAAGATATGGTAGACAGTTTGTACCATCCTTTCGCTGCAGGTCGGCGGACGTGGAAAGTACAAACACAACGCGCGCCTGGCTTCCATTGCACTGCCTTTCGCAATTTCCGGACGCACAACACGATAGAATCACTTAGACGCACTGTGCATGCGAAATACAAAGCGCAATAGGATTGCGTCCCGCACGTAAACTCCGCTATCACGCCATACTAAAACTAGCATTCTGCAAAGTTCGCTTGTGGAACGGCAGCGCTATTTCCCTTAACCCCGCTATTACGCCCACGGTAAACTAAAACTGTCTACTGTCACGATTAGGCCCCGCTGCGCAATCTGCGAACTGACGTACCCGACGCGCCATCTTTCGCAGGTAGCTAAAAACGTTGTCAACTTCAGTCACGCCTTCGAGATTACACGGTGGGCAGCACATTCTAGGATGCCCAGACTTCGCGCTCGCGCTCCAGTCGCCTCAGCTGCGTGCCGAAGCACGTCATAGAATAAAGAACAACTTTAGAGAAGGGAAACTGTACCTTTCGTAGTGGTTAGAAAATAAGCAGCGGCAGCGCATGGAACTTACCTAGGTGGACGCCAGATGGCAATGCTAAAACAGGAAGCAGTGTTGCCAGGTTTGGCTATATATAGCCAAATTGGGCTGCATAAAAAATGTTTGGCGTCGACTTGGGTGAGTTGGCTACGTGGCTATATTTGGGCTACTGAAAATCTGAGACTTGGCTTTGTTTGGGCTATGAGTAGCACTTTAATCCATGCTCCAGAGGTGACTCTCATAGACTAGAAACAAAACTTGAAGGCTATGTTTTAGCTGGCGGAGCCAGCAGCGCGGCTGTGCGTGTGTGCGCGAAATGCCCCCCCCCCCCCTCCCACTCCCCCTCAGTGCATCATTCTTTGAGCCGATGATTTTATCCTTGACGAACTTAAATTTACACCGCGCTTCACCATGCTAACATTTGCTCCAGCAATGTTGTCTCATCTTCGTCTTATCCCCACACCCAATCACCGGGCATCGGGATGAGCCTGGGAGTGGAGGGTGTTTCACAGTGCACTGTACTAACATGGCTATGCTGAGAAACAGACAGAAATATGGTTGTGCCATCGTGGCGCCGACATGAAACAAGGGAAGGCTGGCTAAATGACACGCTCCAGTGTGTCCAAGGCGAAGGTGTCTGGTTGAAGTATCGCGCTGGGCGCAGTTTTCGACATAATCCGCGTTTCCCACGGTAAGCTCTTTAGTGCCATTTTCCTTTGCGTGTGAAATGAACTTTAATGCGACAGGCATTAAGGGCTGTTACGACTTTGCACCGCTGCCACCCCTATTACGACTTTGAGGTGGTCCCGTAGCGCTGGTCACCCATTTCGTGACAGAGCGTTGGTAGCGAAGACTCCGAGTCAGGCGTCGGTGAGAATAACGAAAGGGATTTTATACACTATATACAAGTCATTATACAGGACAAGTTCGGATCGGCACGGGGGCCGAGAGCTAACAGCAAACGCGACTGTTCCCGCTCGGCGACGTCCGTTGAGACTCCAACGCGTGACACATCTCACTCCAGTCGAGAGCGGCACTCACTCCCGGTGGGTCGGCGGATCCGGTTTTCCAGGCGGCCGCGTCGCAGCTTATAATGCCCCGAGAAACCATTGTCACTCAAACGGCCCAATACAATGCCAGCACTCGACAGTCGTCCGAGAGGTCCAACCAGCGACCGCGCTGGCCCCCCGGCTCAAAGTTGGCGGGCGCGGTGACCTCCAGGCAAAGGGAGGTACGGCGCCGGGCTGTCTGGCACTTGGTTGCACGTTTGGACATGTCGCTCACCGATGCTTCTCCGCAGGACTCCGCTGCCTGACGGCTCAGCATCTTGACTTGGCAAGGGAGAATTAGGGCGCTGTGCCTTTCGGCGCAGCCCCGGCTTTGTCCAAAGGGCGTTCGCTCGATAAATTCTGCATCTTGTAGATTCGGAATCCGGGCTTGTGGTAATGGCACAACAGGGCCCCGTGTCGCAGAAAATCCGGCGTCAACGCCGTTGCCGTGTGAAAAAATTATCCCGAACCACGTAGGCCCTTCGGATGGCGCATATGCATTACCGAAGTAATTGATTTTCTCAAAGTAAAATGCCTCAGAAAATTCCTAAAATACGACTTACACTCACTCTATAGACATGGTAGCGTCGAATTGTAATTTGATTATACGAGAAAACATACGTTTGTTACGCGGAACCTCGAACACCAACCCCTTTTCCAGCTGCTGCTCGACATCTTAGTAGGGGGGGCAATGGTTTGGGCTAGTTGGTTTTCCCTGAGGCTGAGTGGTGCAGCGGGAAGCAGGACAGGGGACACAGGAAAAAAAAAAAGGACAAGCGGTTGCTGTCAAGTAGGAGCGGCGCGCCGCGCTCGGTTCCATGCAACACCATCCAGATGGCACTCGCCTCCGCAGCAGCGGCGGCGCCTGCCATGCGACTGGAATGAAAAAAAAAAGAACCAGAAAGCTTGCCTTCATGTATATTGTTCGCCTCCAGCGTTTGCAGGTAAACATGGTTGCATACGCTGCAGTCGCCGGGAACCGTGAGACGCAGTCAGGGATCTTTGAATGCTATCACATTCCACTCTTAATTGTGAATATTAAAGAGCTGAGAGGCAATTTTCATGGTACCTATTTTTAATGCAATGGAAAGTGTGTAATCATGAAGTGGTAACGCGGAAAACGCCGTGGAACATTTTTTTATCAGAATTTTTTTTTATCTGCAGTTAGGATGTAGTGCTTCACTGGCAGGTTGTTGGCAGCGGTGGTAGGTCAGCGCGATAGTGATTATACGCCGGCATTAGTGGGAGGCAGACGACAAGTGCGGCCGTAAGTGTGACAAAGTAGTTCGTCTCACAATTCGACGTTCCTGCGATTCATGTTTTCCGAAGTGTTAAGTACTTTTGCGGTAATAGCTACGTGTTTCCATTGTTTCCTGCCCAACTTCTTTGGTGTTTAAACAGTCAAAGCGAAACCAATCGGATTGAAAACGAAACGACGATTTTACGTGTGATACGCAGTTCAGCGTGTTGCCGTAGCCATGCGTGCGCTTTTGATTTCCGAAGCATAGAATAAAGCGCAAGTGTCTAATACTATAGCAACTGCAATTTTAAGCAATAATTATGTTGTACTAAATAACAGCCGACTTACTTACAGTAATCGCATAGACTACATTCGAAGTACCAAGATTTCATTGCCAGGCCTCGCCACTTACTGGCCTTTTAGATATTCTTTGCCAATTTAAAACTATAATCCCTACTTCAATCCCGAACAGCGTGCCTGTTTCTATCGGCATAAATCATAATCAGTTCATTTCCATCAACGTCCCACAACACTTTTTGACCAGTTGTCCTCCAAGCGTCCTCCAAGTTTTTTGTGCGTGCTTCCATTCGACATTCATTTCGGTAGGTTCTCCCTCAGCAGTGATTCGCTGGAACTTGAGTTTCCGGGGCCAACAAAAAAATGTTCTGTGTGCAAGCATCATGTAGCTGTTGTGGAAGGATCGACATTTGGGCGAGTTGGTACTGGCTGAACATATTGAAGGGGCAGCGCAATATGACGAAGACAGAAGGCAGAAACACACAAGACAGCGCTGATCTCACAACTAACGTCATTCGAAGGCATTCACAAACTTATGTACACAACCTATGGCCACGTGCTCTCCCATCGATGGTGTCATTATCAGTGCGCAGGCAAAAAAACGCAAAAACCTCTAATCTAATGCTACGCTATGAGAGGGCTTAAAAATTCAAATTCACTGCCATGCAAATTTAACGATGGCATGCTTACACAACGCGACCCCTTTTTCCTGATATAGTAGGCCTCAATAATCTCCCTCGTGGTCTGATTTCTATGCGCGGATTTCTAGGCCCCGGCTGCCTTCACTCATTTTGGGAAAGGCTGTAGTGTTAAGCATACTTCCCTGTTTGTCCACTGTAGAATGGGAGTTGTTTCCGAGCTTCCATTTTCCTGCGATCTCATCTATATCGGCCAAACAGGTTGTTGCCTGAACGTTATAGTGTCTGAGCATAGGCGCTCGCTAACGGGTAATGCCTACTCACATGTCGTGCGGCATTGCTCTGAGCAAACACCACACTACTTTCCGCGCATAGAAATCAAACCACGAGGAAGATTATGGAGGCCTACTATAGCAGGAAAAAAGGGTCGCGTTGTGTAAGCATGCCATCGTTAAATTTGCATGACAGTGAATTTGAATTTTTAAGCCGCCTCATAGTGTAGCATTAGATTACAGGGTTTTGCGTTTTTGCCTGCGCACTGTTAATGACGCCTTCGATGAGAGAGCACGTGGCTATGGGTTGTGTACATAAGTTTGTGCATGCCTTCGAATGAAGTTAGTTCTGAGATCAGCGCTGTCCGGTGTGTTCCCGCCTTCTGTCTTCGTCATATTGCGCTGCCCCTTCAAGATGTTTAGCTGTTGTAGATGTCAAGGCTCGACCGTAACGGCATCACGGACATTTTTTTTACGACCGGTTGTACAAAAAGCGATTACCGTAGTCGAATGTGAAAATGTATATACATATAAAACTGAAAATAACAATGGCTATATTTGGCTACAAATTTGTTTTGCTCTTTTTTGTGTTTGGCTACATTTGGGCTACAGTTTCTCTAGTTTTGGGCTACGCCACGTTGTCCGACCTGGCAACACTGACAGGAAGAGGAAATGCTCTTTTTTTTTTAAAGCGTTATCCAATATTGCCGCTTTTCGCCGGTCTTGTACGCTTGCATCCGCTCGTACGCGCCTCGCCGGCTATGTCGCATGCCTCGGCTGCCGCGTAGCCGGTGCGTTCTAATTGCCAGGAGACCAAAGAGCCTCTACTGACGCCCATATAAACAAGCCACAAGTGAGTGAAAAGAACGTGCGACTTTATTGGCAGAAGACAAGCAGTGTACATTCTCGTGCAATAGCAGAAATAAAATTTGCATGTCGAGATTCGCTGGAATCATTGACGCGAGCTCGTAAACGGCTCACCGTCGTCGTCCCACATGGCGGTATGGTAACGAGTGACAACCAGCGGCGCAGGCAGATTGGGCCGAGTGACCCATCTGTTTGCAGTGGCAGTCGCCGTTACAGATGAGCAACTTGCATTGCGATGCTATCGGGTGACGCAGGCATCTGCTGCCGCAACCAACACAGCGACATGGTCTACCCGGCATTTTAGCGTTGTCACCTTTACAACCTGCACGTTTCTTTTCTTTCGAGGGCCGCTAATGTGTGGCTCACACTTGGTGTCCCACATTGTCTCAATATGGACAAGTCGCTTTCGTGGGCATCACCTTTATCAGCCACTTTTGCGGGCGTTTCCACCCATGTGGCTATCAACTTCATACACGTCGGACCATGTAAGCACGTATGCTGGTCTCCGTTCGTGCTTAATCGCAGCCGAGAAAGGCCACAGGCGCAATTTTCTTATGGCTGCAGCAGGAGAGGGTTGTTAGATATGGGGCTGTTTCCTGAGCCCCCTTCGAGTTCCCCAGACCACATCGAATCGCACCACAGCTAATTGAGAAGCGCAGAGGCGCGCACGGGCAAACAAGTTCAGGGCCCCCCCTTCGTACGCCGCCGGTTGGGCTATTCAATGCTTGACTCTTCCAGAAAGCGAGGGGATAGCCCGGCACTGCTGGAAGTAAAGTGGGTCCCGAACCAAGACGGCTGTAATGCGCCGTGACAACCGGACGGCTGTGATGTACCGGGAAGGCCTGGCAGCGTCTCACCGGCCGCCTTTGAAGAGAGCATTGCACCACAGCAAGGTAAGACCGCGGGGAGCCGCCGGGTGTGACACCACCGCACGGGTGCCTACCATTGGCCGAAGGTGGCGTCATCTGAGCGGGCTCTCCCATTGGCCGAACATGACGCGCCTTCCAGAGATCGAAGGGCTTAAAAGACGCATCCCAGGGATTCCGGAGCATTCCCTGATTCACCTCTCTCGAACTTCTTGCCGCGGGCCGCAGCGTCCGAGTTGCTGCCGGCCCGTAATGACTGTACGACTTTTCATTGACGTCTCACTGTAAATAATGTAAAATAAACCTCCCAAGTGTTTCATCACGAAGTCCCGTCCTCAACTCCTACAGGGTGAACAGGGGGCACGGATCACGGTGTATGTAAATTGGGTGTCTGTGTCGCTGTGCAGACTGCAGGAACAAATGCTTACTACCAGAGATTGTTTTCCAGTGCAACTGACCAGGCTGCCACATCAAAAAAGCATAACACGGCGACCATAACCAAGTGAGATAACAGCAAAATTAAACAGCAATCAATCACTGCATAGGATTCAGACATTACATTATACATTGGCTACGAACCACATGGCAACAGTGAGCATTCACATACATGGGTCTCTTACGGTACATTCAGACGCCTACCTACAGGCGTAGTGCTTGCTTTGGTCGCATGCGGTCAGGGGCGTAGCCAGGGGGGAGGGGGGGGGGCTTATGGGGCTTCAGCCTCCCCCCGAAATTTTTTCGTGCTGTCTATGCACCGCCAACCAAAGCAACCCCCGGCGCCGAAAACCATTCTGGATTTTGTCTAGGATGTCTTTTTCACGCTCTAAAAGACATTTCACAGCGAAGATTGCGAACTCAGGCTGGATTTCGCGCCAAGGCCCATGTACCGGGAGTCACGCGATTAATGAGCGTCGCGATTATCGGCTCTTGTGTGCGCAATGGATGCCCAAAATTTTGAATCACCACTAGAAGGTGGAGCAGTTCGGCGCTGCCTTGACTCATCTGATCCCGCAACACAATGGCGGTGACGACTTCTTGTCTGAAATTGTGATTGGGGACGAATCACGGTGCCACTACTACGAGCCTGAAACACGACGGCAAAACTTACAGTGGAAACATTCGAATTCACCACGCCCAAAGAGAGCAAAGGCCGTCATTTCCGCCGGGAAGGTGTTGTTGACTTTTTTTTTCGATCGTCAGGGACCATTACTGATAGAATTTGCTAAATCTTGAGAGGCTGTCAATTGTTTCCGACATTGTGAAACGCCGGGACGGCTGCGTGTCGCAATCAAGAACAAACAACGTGGAAAATTGACGAAGGGGGTCATCTTGCTCCTCGACAATGGCCGTCCCCACGTCGCTGATATGGTTAATACAAAACTGACAAAGTTCAAGTGGGAAACGCTGCAGCATCCGCCATACAGCTCAGACCTGTCGCCTTGCGACTTCCACATTATGGCCCAACCGAAAAAACAGCTAAAGGGAACCAGATTCGTGTCGGACGATGACGTGAAAGAGTCGGTTGCAGACTTTTTGAAGCAGCAACCCAAGACGTTTTGTGAGACGGGAATCACGAGACTCGTTAGTCAATGGGACAATTGCCTAATGCTCATGGAGACTACTTTTAAATGAAGTACCACGCTTGTCGTATATTCGCATTCGCTCACTTTCATTTGGCTCGCCATCGTATATTTTGCAGAAGTCCTGCTTTTTATACATGCTCTCTGTTGCGACTATAATTTCGGTGCAATTACTCACGATACTCGACCGGTGACAGCTTCTTCTACGTAATACATTGGAAAAATGACAACGTCATTGAGATTTTTCACTGGTCGTTGCATATGTACAAGAATGTAAACACGTGGTTCTAGAACGACAGTTTCATTAACATATTTGTCCTCAACTTGTTCATTTCATGGCCTTTACTTTTTTCATATCAGCTACATGCACTGCCTTGCTGGTTTCGAACTGATCTAGTTCTAAAGTTCGTGTGATATTTCCTTTACTTATTAAACAGACAAAAAACATGGAAGCATTGATATCAGTTATTTCGGGCTTAATTTTTGGCACATGGCACATACGAGTATATTCTTTTATGAAAAAATACATATTTTACTTTTTTTTTTACATTGCGTAGCGTTTAAGAATTCGTTTGCAGCATCTTTGCAGTGGCAGTGCAGTTATTCAGGTATTTGATCCCTTGACAAATTGTTTAAGAGGAAGCTTTAGCTCGGGCCCAACTCCGACGCGGCCTATTCAAATAAACGAAAAACGCAGAAACACTTTTCTGAGACCTGGATCCCTTTTAATTAAATTTGTTGCATTTGAGAAAGTTAAACACTAGTGTCTCTTGGAAGCGGAATTTCGATTTAGGGCCTGAATCTTGTTTAAAATAGGTTGAAAAAATCGAAAGTTCGAAAAAAAAATAGCAGCACGACGTTTACAAACTAATAGCTCTGCATCAAGAACAGATATCGCGGCTCTGTAAACGGCATATATTATAACAGTCAAAGCGGACAAATTTGGTATGTCAATTTGTATGTTAGATGAATTGGTTACGTGGTGTACAAGTGTTCTGCAAAAGCCGCATTTCCATATTACTTATCTTTTTTGACATTCAAGTGTAACAAATCAATTTTGTCCGCTATAGATGTACTATTAGGTGCTATTCACAGAATTGTGATATCACTTTTCATTGTTGAGTTAGAGTTTTAAACTTGATAGTTTCGTTTGCGAAAAATGTGCGATTTTGGCCAATTTTCAATAAAAAATTGACAACCTAAATGAAAGACTCGAAACCAGCCGTCACTAGAATTTAAGTTTTTCTTTTAAATGTAACAAACCTCGTCCAATTTGGTGCAGTGGTTGCCTAGAAAAAGGAATTCCCCTTTTATATGTATTTAGATATGAGCACCCGAGCTGTTCCTCTTAAGAGGAAGCTTTAGCTCGAACCCAACTCCGACGCGGCCTATTCAAATACATGAAAAACGCAAAAACATTTTTCTGAGATAGCCCCTGGACAGATTTTAATCAAATTTGTTGCATTTGAGAGAGAAAGTTAATTTCTAGCGACTGTTGGATGCAGAATTTCAAGTTAAGGCATGAATATTGTGAAAAGATTTTCACACATACGACCGTTTGAAAAAAATAGAAGCAATAAGTTTACAAATTCATAGCTCTGCATCAAGAACCGATATCGCGGTTCTGTAAACGGCATCCATGAGATCATTCATACGGACAAATTCGCTTTGTCTTTCTGCATCTTACGTAAATTTGTTACGTTGGGTACAAGGGTTCTGCAAAAGCTGCATTGCCTTATTATTGTTTTTTTATATTCATGTGTAACATATCAATTTTGCCCGCTTTAGATGTACTATTAGATGAAATTTACAGAATTGTATTACCCCGTTTCCTTGTTGAGTTAGAGAGTTGTAAACTTGATAGTTTCGTTTTTTGAAAATTTTCGAATTTGCCAATTTTTAATAAAAGATTAACAACCTAATTCAAAAATTACAAACCAACAATCACTAGATGTTGAGTTTTTCTTTTAAATGTAACAAACCTCGTCAAATTTGGTGCAGTGGTTGCCGAGAAAAACGAATTTTCCTTTTACATGTATTTAGATAGGAGCACTCGAGCTAATGCTTCCTCATACGGAGGAGGCCGAGCTGCAACTTGAGCCCCCCCCCGAACAAAATTTCTGGCTACGCCACTGCATGCGGTGGTCTGGTAACGAGCGACAACGAGCAGCAGAAACAGATTGGACAGAGTGTCCTACCTGCTTGCAGCGATAGTCGCCGTTAAATATGAGCAACTTGCAGTGCGAAGCAATCGGGTGATGCAGGCATCTCCTGCCGCAGCCTACACAGCGACATGGGCTACCCGGCTTTTTATCATTAACTCCTTTCCAACCTGCACGTTTATTTTCTTTCGAGGGCCCCTAACGTGTGGCTCACACTTGGTATTCCACTTTGTCTCAATATAGACAAGTCGCTTTCGTGGACATCACCTTTGGCAGCCATTTTTGCGGGCCTTTCCACCCAACTTCATTCACGTCAGACCATGTAAGCACGTATGCTGGTCTCCGTTCGTGCTTAATCGCAGCCGAGAAAGGCCACAGGTGCAATTTTCTCATGGCTGCAGCAGGAGAGGGTGAACAGGGAGCACGAATCACGGTGTGTGCAAATTGGGAGTCTGTGTCGCTGTGCAGATTGCAGGAGCAAATGCTTGCTTCGAGAGACTGATTTCCAATGCAACTGACCAGGCTGCCACATCCAAGAAGCATAACACGGCAAACCGTAACCAAGTGAGATAACAGCAAAATTGAACAGCAATCAATCACCGCATAGGGTTCAGACAATACATTATACATTGACTACGAACCACAAGGCAACAGTGAGCATTCACATACATATGGGTCTCTTACGGTACATTCAGCCACCTACCTACAGGCATAGTGCTTGCCTTCGTCGCATGTGGTGGTCTGGTAACGAGCGACAACCAGCAGTAGAAACAGATTGGATAGAGCGTCGCACCTGTTGGAACCGACAGTTACCGTTGAAGATGAGCAACTTCCATTGCGAAGCAATCGGGTGACGCAGACATCTGCTGCCGCAACCGACACAGTGACATGGACTACCCGGTATTTTAGCATTAACTCCTTTCCAATCTGCACGTTTATTTTATTTCTAAAGCCGCTAATGTGTGGCCCACACTTGTCCCACTTTGTCTCAATATGGACAAGTTGCTTTCATGGGCATCACCTTCGGCAGCCATTCTTGCTGGCCTTTCCACCCATACGGCTATCAACTTCATACACTTCGAACCATGTAAGCACATATGCTGGTCTCAGTTTTGAGCAAATCATGGCCGACGTAGGCCACAAGCACAATTTGTCCATTGTTGCAGCAAGAAAGAACGAACGGGGAGCACCAGTCGCGGTGTGTGTATACTGGGAGTCTATGTCGCTGTGCGGACTGCAGGAGCAAATGCTTACCAATGCAATTGACCAGGCCCCCACATCCGAGAAATGTAACACGGCTACCACAAGCAAGTGGGGCAGCAAAACCAGATTCTGCAATCATTCACTTCAATGTAGCTTGTGCAAGGACCCAGGCTATCGAGGAAGAAGAGTAATCATTGAGACTAGGAATATGGAAAATGAGAAAGCTTGCTTTCAAGAGAGAAGCCACTCTGCTCTGCAAGCATTGAAGGCTTTAAACATCAAGAAAAGTAAAATGGTACATAGCACACGGTGTGTAGGTTAATGCAAGACCCATGCCGATGCTGCATCAGCTATTTCAGGAGAGGAATTGTGCATGACAACATACACTAGAAGATACTGCTACAGATATGTGAGGCTACTAGACAATGACTGGTATTAAGTATTAGTGAAGAATCGGTTGACCTTTATGTCTGGATGAGGATGAATGATCTCTAACGAGAATGGGCAATGAAAAAGCTTGCATTTACAGAAGAAAAATTACACATGGCACAAATGGAATTGACATGGCCAGGAAGCTGATTAAGGGCAACCTGACGGAACTCTTTTGGCCAGCGACGTCCGTGCTTGACCAGAAGTTGCAGATGTATCTGAATACGAAGAATTTCTAGGAAGTCCTTTTTGAGTTACCTGGCATTCATATCTGCTGCAAACAAATGACATGTATCTCAAGACTAGCAAGCCAATACAGCATATGTCAGGCATATTTATTTCTGAACCACATGTTGTTTACCTTGTAGTAGCAGCCTTGTTGCCTGTTGGCCTTGTTGTAGCAGGCAGCAGCTTCTGTTTAGTGTGTGGAGTGTGTTGCTTTATACTGGTGCCATCCTCATTACTGCATATCTGGAACAGAAATTCTGACTGAATCAGAAATTGAAAAAGCACAATTTTGCAGTATGAAATGCAAAAAGGTGTGACATATATATTGTAATGGTTTGCGACTACAGAACACATGCAAATGTACCCTGTCTGTTTTAGGGTGCTTAAGCAGCACGTTAAATAAATATTGCTATTGTCCATAAATTTATGTCTGCCTAACCATACAATGCATGTAAAAGCTTAAGTATTATTAAGATCACAAATGAGAACATTTGTGCGTTCATTTATACACTGGAGGAGATCACACTGCTGGTTCCACAAGCAAATGCATGAAAGTCATGAAGCTATTAGAACTGATGCATTATTTTTCTGCACGAACGTGATGCACTGCTTCACTACTGCAAAAATAATTGTCCTACGGTAAACCAAACTGAACAGCAAGAACATTTGGAACCAACAAATACGAAATATGACTGAATTACCACGCTTGCAATTGTTTAATACATTAAATTCTGTACTTTCACATCATTTTCCAAAGGATTATTCGGTTTTGTGGACGAAAGAAGTTGCCGGCGGGCTCGAAAAAAAAGTTTTACATGTATATTGTTAAGGCTACCCAGTCAGCTATGGCCACGGCTACAATGAGATGAAAAATGAGACGCGCGTTCCGATATCGCTCTTTCTTTCCCCATGATGTGTGTATAACGACAGCCTCGCAAGTAACGGTTTATTTAGGAAACAGCAACGGAGGATCCCGACTGCCATATGTTGTGCAGGATCTAGTTCGTTAACTTGTCTCCGCCTGTAAGTTAATGAGACGAATATTACATAACGATTTAAGCAGCAGTGTTAAACGACTCACCGTTATTGCCGCTGTCAGCCGCACCAGAAAGTTCCCCTTTCGATGCAGACGTGTTCCGAATGGCTCACGACCGATACCCAACTTTCGGGCTTACATGTCCGCTTGCAAACGCGTCACTTCACCCCAGGTTAAATAACGCGAGACATCGAAGCGCAATAAACTAGTTTTAGCAAAAAAGAAGCAACCAGTCTGAGTGCACGAACGAATGAATCCGTGCCGCCATGTCTTCGAAAATATCGGTAAAATTTTAAATCCAGGCCAGAGGTCACGTGAAAGATCGATGATGCTGAACGCTATTTGCGTTTATAGTGACAAAGAAACAATAAACTTACTTACAATGAGTACAATATCTAATTAGCAATGATAATTTCTCCCTCTTTCTTATGTAATAAAAATGCTTCGGTAATTGTAAGAGAAAGTTTGTAACATAAAATTGCGCTTATTACGGCGCCTCTAGCGGAAAATGTTCAAATGAACGTAAGCATCCCGAAGTGATTCTACTATGCTGGTTTTGTTAGCAGCAGCGCGCGGTCGATTTTTTCGCCCTCTGTGGCCATTTGTTGAACTTGAGAGTGTGCGGGGCCTGAGCACGTCGAAAGCACTGCAGTCGCGAGCATGGCCCAAACTAACTAGCTGCGTTACTTCGATGCACAACTGTGCGTGAGCAATTGACTAGGTGAGCTGAGGAAGTGCGGCGGCGCGCTCATCTTGTTTCGTGGATGCATTCCACAGGTTGAGCTGCACCGCGGGCGAGGACCGACTTATCGAGGGATTTAGGACCGACGTTACCTTCGTGCCATTACCGCACGATAGTCGAAACAGGTTTCCTCCTTGCCATATGCGTGACGTGGAATTAGTCGCTCCGCTGCGTTGGCGCGGGTGGGATGATTCTCTTCTTTAGTTATGTTGCTCCGCAGGTAGTTTTATTTCCCGCACAGTCACATCGCGCCGTACTCCGCCCTGCCCATGATATACGCTACTTCTAGAAAAAAAAAATTAATTTTTATTCTGGGCAGTGGATGCAACTACAGCGTCGATGACTAGAATTTGCCGTCATCAAGTAGGCAGTAATATAAAAAATTTTGTGAATGAGATATACTGAGAAAAGAAGGGGTGGTCGGCTCGCCGCCAAGCATTATCCACCACTAAAAGCCCGGTGAAAGCTCATACAAAAATATATTCAGGAAAACAAAAAGAAACTAATTTTCGGCTTTTTATGAAAACCAAGAAAAGGTAAGCGGAATTTGGGGGAATTATTAACTGATAACGCTAAAACGTTCCTATAGGGTTATAGGGTATATCCATTGTGACGTAGGTTGTAGGCGTAGACCGTTTTCTCGAATGTTTAATATATTTTGCAGTAACCGTATCAGCTTGCACGGTGGAAAGCTCAACCCATCAATAATAACCAGAAGTCCTCCACTAAGACATGCCTGATAATTATATAGTGGGTTCGGCACGTAGAACCTCAGAATTTAATTAATTACTGTGATTTCTTCGCTTCATTAAGTTTTAGTACCTCAAAGGGGGTATTACATAAGGTTTGGACAAAACTGGCAAATCGAATATTTTCAATGAGTTCCTGGAGGTGGCCGCATTGTAATCCAGCTCGACGTCGAGTGGAACGTCCGCCCAATAGCATATTTGAACGACGAAGGATGACCGAAATGCACGTTTGCTAGGGGATTAAAAGCTTTGGGGTGGCTTGCATGATATGGGCGACGATGAAGTGGCGTGAACAGTTAATTTAGCGAAATAAACACTTTCCACACGATTTATGCCGAGAAGTGAAACTTAGATGGATTGCAAGTTATTTTATGTTCTGTACACTTAACCCCAAGCGTAAAGTCTGAGTGAGTAAATAAACATTCGTGTAATAAAATAAAATATAAAATAAACAAAAAATAAAGGTATAACTACAACAAAAATAAAACAAAAGCTTCTGGCGTACTTGATAGACAGTGGTGCTAGACATTTTTTTCACCTGTGAATCTTGACCTGCGACATAGATCCTTATTTGAACTAAATTGTGGAGAAGTCCATTCTCATGCAGTATTTGCAACAGCAGCTTGCTAAATGGTCAGACAGCCGGTAGTAGTGGTAAATGCTAATATTCCTATCTGAAGCATAGCCACGTGTATTCTTTTCTTGCTCGGGTCTTGTTTCTTGCGTCATAAATAATATTGGGCATAAGAACGAGAAAAAAAATTGAAATATTCTGATTAACTGTTTCGAAAGTAAAGTGATGTTAAGTGAACTCTATATTGTGGTGAGCGTGTGTCGTTTCTAAAGTTGTTGTCCTGATTGTCAGTAAGGGTGATAATTTATGCTTAGGTTACTTGCCTGTCCAGAAAGACATATATTCTGTCTTCGGTGGTTGCCTCCGGAGAAATGGTAGAGAAACTTAATCACAGTGTACCTGAATGCCTGGCCATTTGTATACTTCTAAAAAAAGAAATGATCTGTGGCGACAACTTTAGCAAAATTGTGTAATTACCTTCATGCTTGTTTCTTTTGGATGCCGTGTTTGCACGCCTGACTTTCAGTAAGAAAAATCCTTGCCTCTTACCTCAGCATTCAGTTATTGCTTGTGTGAGCAGTGTAGCTGTATTTATGATGTATAGCATCATTATTATACGAACTGTCTGCCGACTTCAAGGCTCCCAGTTCCAGTTCCCAGAGAACTGTAAAGATGCAAACGTTATACTAATCCACAAAAAGTTAGACGTTACAAAATTGAAAAGTCTATAGGCCCATTAGCTTACTCCCAGTATTGTATAAAATATGCACCAAGATAACTTCCAATAGAATAACGGCAACACTGGACTTAAATCAACCATTTTTAAGTCAACAGGCTGGCTTCAGAAAGGGATACCCTACAATGGATCACATTCATGTCATTTATCATGTAATCCATAAATCCGCAGAGTACAATCAGCCTCTCTATATGTCTTTCATAGATTGTAAAAAGGCATTTGATTCAGTAGAGATACCGGTAGTCATAGAGGCATTATATAATCAGAGTACAGGCCGCTTACGTAAATCTCTTGGAAAATATCTACAGAGACTCCACAGCTATCTTCATTCTCTACAACAAAAGTAGGAAGATACCTGTAAAGAAAAGGATCAGGCAAGGAGACACAATCACTGTGTGCTTGGAAGAAGAATTCAACCTATTAAACTGGGAAGGCTTAGGAGTAAGGCTCAACGGCGAATATCTCAGCAACCTTCAGTTTGCAGATAGCATTGTCCTGTTCAGCAACTCTGGAGACGAGTTAAAACAAATGATTGAGGACCTTAACAGAGAAAGTGTAAGAGTGTGGTTGAAGATGAATATGCAGAAGACAAAGAAGATAATGATGAATAGCCGGGCAACGGAACAAGAGTTCAGGATCGCCAGTCAGATTCCAGATTCTGTGAAGGAGTATGTTTACCTAGGTTAATTACACACAGGGAACCCTTATCATGAAAAGAAAATTTACAGAAGTATAAGCATGGATTGGAGCGCATACGGCAGACATCGTCAGCTCCGGACTGGAAGCTTTCCATTATCATTGAAAAGAAAGGTGTACAATCAGTGTATTTTACCGGTACTAACATATGGGGCAGAAACTTGAAGGCTGACAAAGAAGCTTGAGAACAATTTAAGGACAGCGAAAAGAGCGATGGAACGAAGAATGCTAGGCATAACGTTAAGGGACAAAAAGAGGGCGGTTTGGATCAGAGAGCAAACGGATATAGCCGATATTCTAATTGTCATTAAGAGAAAAAAATGGAGCTGGGCAGGCAATGTAGTGCGTGGGTTAGATAACTGGTGGACTATTATGGTAACAGAATGGGTGTCAAGAGAAGGGAAGGGCAGACGAGGACTGTAGAAGACGAGGCGGTGCGATAAAATTAGGAAATTCGCGTGCGCGAGTTGGAATTGCTTGGCGCAGGACAGGGGTAATGGGAGATGGCAGGGAGAGGCCTCCGTCCTGCAGTGAACACAAAATAGAATGATGATGATGATGATGATGATGATGATGATAATGATGATGATGATACCATGCAAGGTGACATGATACCAACAAAACCTATTGAACCAAAACACGTTAAACACTGAAGTCACAAGAAAGTGCAGATTATGGTAGGATAACTCTAAATACTGTGGCAGTGACTCAGGCACCACAGCCTTAATTTTTATACTCTTTAGCAAGCACGAGTATTCCCCTTTAGTTGTGGAATTTTATTACTGTACTTATACATGCTAATGTATGGTCTCTCTCACGGCATAGAAGCGCAGCACGTCCTAAATAAACTAATTTCCAGGCTAACGTGTCACTCATATGAAATTTGTTGTGCTGGAGATTAATTAACTAATTAACTAATTTTCGCTATCAGTATATCTTAAATTCGCTAAGAGCCACGTCGTAGCTTATCTACAGCACCTAAAATTTGTCACAGGAATGAGTATCTGAGGAGGATCGTAAGCAAGTGAAGAATATGCGAGTTATTGTCGCTATTAGTTTACGGCTCTGTCATCTTAAAGGGACCCTGATGCTTTTCTTTTATATGCGCACAAGTAAATATTCTTCGAAAACGGCGAGCATAACATTTAGTCACACAAAAGCGCCTTTAGAATTTTCTTACACCATTAAAAATTCTTATGTCAAAAAAACTTGCAGGTGAAGTATTTGGGTGTTTCACTCACGAGTAACATAGGTTCGTAACCCCACATAGATAACCTTTGTAGTAAGGCACTGAACAAGCTGGTACTTTTAAAACGAAAACTACGTCATGCGTCACCCGCTGAAAAGTCAACAGCATACAAAGCTATCATCAGGCCAAAATTACGTAGAATATGCAGCCCCAAATGTGGAGCCCGTATCAGCAATGTTTATTTAAAAGATATAGCAAGAGTGCAGAACATAGCCTTGAGGTTTACTTATTCTACCTAGTCGTGTTTATCGAGCGTACTAAATCTTCGCGATCGGGCAAAGATAAAAAAACTTGATCATCGTAGAATGGTGCCCAGATTAAAATTTTGTCTATCAGCGTTACCATGAGCAAGACGAGAAGAAGGTGAAAGCAGGAGCCAACGTTTCGACAAGTGGACTTGTCGAAACGTGAGTTCCTGCTTTCACCGTGTTCTTGTTTTGCTCATCGCCTTAAATTTCCATCTGCCGCCTTCCCCGAGCTTTACCATGGTCACTTTAAGATACCGCGTGAACTTTACCTAACCGAGCCGTCCAGGCGCTTTGACCGTAGACAACACAAAATAAAACATTTAGGCAACCCTTTAGTTACCTTCACATACATCAATATTCAATGTTTCCTCATCCTTTTTCAATATTGAATAAGGTACCACAAGAAGTAGTTAACGCTAATGCGACACAGTCATTCGTTCATCTTGTGAATTTTTTTTTTCTTTTGATTCATGTTGTACCACGCTCAATGAAGGAAATTAATAAATTCTCGTTTGTGCTTTGTATTGACATTAGCTTGAATGCTGAATCCAGTGAACTGTTGTGTGTCAATGATATATCAATACTTTGTTTTTTGAGTTGCGAACTACAACTGTTGTTAGTACTTCATATTTATTACTGATAATTCTCCATTGCAAATGCTGATGTCCCTATTTCTTCTGTATTGATTATCATTCATTGGCATTATTAGCATTGATGTAAGCACTCCTGGTTGGGCCCGATTAGGGTCGGCAGTATTCGTAAAATAACTTAAAAAAGAACACTTTTCGAACCGCAAATGCTCCTGTGAACATGTGAGCCGAATATTATTGCACTGCACGCGGCAGGGAATTTGTGATCCCGTATCGAAAATAACGAAAAATCGCTTGCGGTCGCGTCTTAAATGTGGTCATGCGGCGTCATCGCATGCAGCTGGACCCACCAACAGCTATTGGCTGATCTCGTGTTCGCGAAAACATTCTCAGTGATACATAATTGCTAGTGTTAACAGTTAAATAAATGAAATACTTATATGTGCGTGACCTCAAAAGGACGGAAAAATTATTTAATTTTTGCACTCCCTCTCTAACGCGCCACAGTTGCGCGTTGCTGCGTCTGTTGCGTGTGGGCTCCTATAGGCAGCAGCGGCGCTCAACGTTCTGTAGTCTACCGTAGTCGCCACGGGTTCGTGCGATGAGCTCCGGCAACTCTTGGAGGCGGTTCGTTGGCCTTTTGGCTTCTTCCTTGCTAGCGTCCAGTGCGCTCGCAGGTACGAAAACGAGAGAAAAGGCCCCCTTTCGGTGCGATAAAGCCAGTTATACTTGAAGCACTTGCGGCATGAACGCAATTATGAGCGCAGCCCTGGTAACAAGAGCCGCTATAGCTTTTCTCCAAGCCATTGAGCTGGACGCACGGCTTTAGAGAGGCCACAACTCTGTGAATTTGTATACACGCATCTCTTCCTTATACCATCATCATTCATCGGCCCTTTCCCTCCCCGTCCCTCTTCCCCAGTGTAGAGTAGCAGGCCAGAGAAAGTTATAGCTCAGGCCAACCTCTCTGCCTTTCCGTAAATAAATTTTGTGAGACGGCGCCCTCTATTATTGAGGCAATTCTACGATTATTTAGAAAAGTATTTCAGGGCCCCGGGCTGCCATTACCAGCCCTTTCCACCCGCATGCCACAGTTATGTAAAATAAGGAGCAGAAAACACTTGTATTCAACCAAACCGAGGGATGGTGGGCCGTGGCCGCTGTATCAAGACGTCTTAAATGGCCAAGGTGATTTAACGCGTCTTTCTTCTGACAGACGCCATCTTTACATATGGTCATATAAATTACCTGGAAACTTCTAAGCAACTTGGGTTACATTGCTAGATTGTCCAAAAAGCGAGAGCTTGTCTTTTGGGGCAGGCTAGGGTTTACTAATTTGCTGCGTGGTGGTGAAGCTTTCCTCAATTTCCTTTTTTTTTTTTTCCTGCCGCGATGTCGGACGGGCTACGGTGTCCTGCCACTGCATACAAGGTCCCGGCTTTAATTCACAACAGCGCATGGCGCATTCATATCGGAGCGGGGTGTGAAAGGTGATCGTTACCTACGCGTCCCGGAAACCGTGGGGGCCAAACTCATTCTTAACCATCCAAGACGTCGCCTCTGGTATAGTGCCTCACCAAGCTCCGGCAGTGAAAATAAAATCGAAGTGTGCCTCCCGTTTTCCGCTTTCGCTGCGCAGCGCAACGCATCGCCCAGTCGGTGAACAAGAGCTCCGAAGTGGGCCCCTGCGAAGACTTCTACACGTACACCTGCCAGGGCTGGCTGAGCGACAACCCCGTCGCGGCAGGAGCCGCCCGCACCTCGTACAGCCTCGAGATCAGGGAGCGGGTGGAAGCCGGCATGATGTCCTTCATCGAAGGTATGCACGCTAAGCACGATCGCAAAAGGCAGCGGTACAATTCAGCAGTCGGTGCTGACAATGCGTACGCGGAAGGCTCGTGCGCCCACGCGAACTTGCAGCTTGACCATTTGAACACTACTTTGCCCGTACGTTCGACGGTGTATGCGGTCCAATCGACAAAAAGTGTTTGTTCTGCTGTCATCCCCGTTCGTCGGTCGCTTTCGTTCATGATTTGTCCAGAGACAAGATCGGCTTGAATGTGGCCTTGCACCTCTAGCTCAAGGGCTTTTTTGTAAATACGGGGCTCTCGACATGCATGCGGATGTGGAATATGCATTACATTTTACGCTCTAGTGAGCGTTTTATTTACTGACTTCTTTCCGTAGCTCAAGCGCCAAGATCTACGGAGCGTTACTTGTTATGTAAGAAATGGCACCTATCCACGGAATGGTAAAGGTCTTGTAAGGTCCCTACACTGTTTTCAGAGGGATGTTGGAGCGCTCTGAAGTGCTCATGCTCCCAATAAAAGAAGAGCTGCTACAACACAAAGTAGAAATTCAAGATCATACAACCGCGTGATGTCCGTAATTTTGATTAGATTTTGTAAACAATAACAACTCTGGATTTGTAGGAGGCAGACTGGCGCACTCAGTCTCTCGAATGCACCGGTCCTTTGCCTCAGCATAGAATTCAAATTGAAAGGGGTAATAGTCGGCAGCTTCTAAAGGGTCAGGTCAAAACAGCCCACATTTTCCTTTTAGTTTTGTTGTCAAAAGTGTCATGACTGTAGATACACGAATGGAGCATTTGTATGGGTGCGGTAGCAAAACAAACATGTGCCCTGTTCTGAAGAAGGACGAGTTTGTTTTAAACATACGCTGTCTTGTGCGCAAGACGCTGCAATGAAACGAGGATTTGTCGATGCATATCTGAGTCCTTACCTTAGGCTGTCTCAGCATCTCTCTATGCCCACTAATGGCTGGCTTTCAGATATATGGGTACAACAAAGTGCCCAGGAGATTATGAGCAATCTACGCATTATATTGCGGAAACAATTTTGCTCACACAAGCGCTGGAAGGCTTTGAAATGTACTGAAACTATTCTGACAAAGTTAATTCTCTTAAATGTTCCTCATAATGGCGAGCACTCAAAACGGAAATAGACAGATCCTTGTAACTAATGTAATAAAATTGTTGCCGTCGCATTCTTGAGAAACCTCACGAAGGATAAAATAAAGCTTTGAGTGCCTACCATCAGCTTCCAGCGCAAGCTAACTTACTAAACGTGGCCTAATTTGTTTGCAGATGACTCTACAGTTGGCTAGCTTCCTTCATTTTGATGAGTATTCATTCCACACGTATATTGCGGCTTTTTCGGATGTGCGATGCTTTTTTTTATAGTTAACGTAGTGTTGGAAACGGCAGTCAACAAAGGCAACAGTTTATTCCGAGAAACAAGCCCTTTCTACAACTGTTATCTGGTGCAATGAGACTGTATATACATTTCCAGTATGAGTGATACGCTTGTTTTCTGAAAACTACTAGGCAGTTTTTCAAGCCGTTATGCCTTTTCCCACTTCATTAGGGCGGTTCTCGAGAATAGTAAGAATAGCGGCTGTTATTGCCACCTATACGACGGAAACTGCGTGTGTAGCAGTGATGCATAGGCTCCGAGACTACAAGAAACACAGGAGCGTCCAGTGCGCTGGCAAGCTTGAAGGCCGTTATTGACGTCTTCTACGTTCGGCTTTTCATGGAGAGATGGCAATAGCTACCTGCTATTGCGTCAACAAAAGCATCACAGTTCAGGGTGGAGGCGACCTTCGACCTGGTCCTCGCCGTTTTTCGAAAGCGCCAGCGCTTGGTTGGTTTTCCCTGGCACCGTCGTCTAGTGATTTGCTAATTGCCGGACACCTTTGTTCGGCGTCTTTTCGGCCAGCTGATTTCATGTGCGTTTTCTTTTAGTCGAAAGCTTGCCCTTAGGCATAATACAAAGTATGTTAAAATTACACGAACAGATTCGACTCGTGCAAAAGATCATGTGTGTTTTTGCAGCGTGATTGCATGCATGTTTGTATGTGCAGGCGTGCGTGTGATAATGTGTGTTGTGTGCGTGCATGTATGTCAGCGTGTTTACGTTTGCGTGCGTCTGTGTGTCCGCATGCATGATGTGCATACGTGCGTATGTGTGCCAACGTCTGTGTGCCTGTACGTGTTTGTGGGTGCTGGTTTGTGTGCGCGCTTGCGTGAACCTTTTATATGTGCGTGGGTAATTATACGCGGTCGTATGTGCGCGCTGATTTATGTGTCCGCATGCATATGTCCCAACGCGCGTGCGTCTTGTAGGCTGTTGCGGGTGTGCGTGCACGCGTGTGCACATGTGTGTGAATCTGCCTGTGTGTGTGCGCGGGTGTTTTGTGTGTGTATGCCTGTTTGTGTTGGCCCTTTCGTGATTGTATTTGTGCGCGCGTGCGTGTACCCACGTATTTGGGCGTTTTTGTATGCTTGTTGGTGTAGGTGCGTACCAATGCTATTCGTTTTTGTGCGTGTGTGCATGTTTGTGTGATGTGTGTATGTCAGCGCTTGCGTGTTTGTGTGGGCGTGCGTGCGCGTTCGCCTGCGTGCTTGTGTCTTCATGCATATGTGTCCGCGTGTGCGTGTATCTGTCGCCGTGCCTGCTTGTTTGTGTGTGTGTGTGCTTGTCTGTGTGTACGCATGTGTGTGTACATGTTCTTCCGTATCTGCGTGTGTGTGTGTCTGTTTGGGTACGTGCGTGTTTGTGTATGCATGCATATATATAGTGCGCACGTGCGTGCGCCCACGAGTTGATGCGTGTACATGTGCGAGCGTTTAAAATTATGGGTTTTACGTGCCAAAACCACGACCTGATTATGTTTGGTACTGATGCACCCTACCTACATCGATGGGACGACTGTGGTTGCCAATTCAAAATGATGAGGTCCTTTGTTTCCCGTTTTGCGCTTTGGTCAATCGGTTTGATCAAGAGACGGCACAGGCAGCTCACGTATCCTCCTGAGACCCCGCTATGGGGATTTGTCCAATATATTGGACATTCAGATATGAGGCATTACTCCTATGACAAGGCTTTCATCCTCATAAAACCGCGCTGTCCAACTTATTGGACACCTGCTTGCGCCATCTGTGCAGCATTGATGAAAATACATCGTTCCAATTCCCGCCGAAACAGTTCCACAATGACGGCATTGAGCGGCGCGGCGTTTTACGGCAGCTGCCGGAGAAGTAAGCACTGTTTCTCGTATTTCTACCTGCTTGTAGGGCATACCTTTGATTTTACATTAAAGTTAATGCAACAGCGTACGCACAGAATACGAAATTTATTCTGTTTGCGCTTTTACTTTTTTTACGCTTCCTTTGATTTCGCGTGTCGATTACGTTGGACGCTAGGGCTCAACCCGGTTATTTTGACCGCACTTTTGCGATGGCCTTGTTATGAACAGCAGGCGAGTACTGTTGGCATATAGCGGCTTGTGGAAGAAATCGCGTCTCTTTTTTTATTTAGGGGACCGCGGCCTCGCGTGTCCGATGAACTAAGCCGATAACTTTTCTTTTTTCAATTCATGGCTTGGACCCGCAAGACACCAGCTGTCGCAGGTGGTCTCGTGCAAGGGAAAAAAAAAATCGGTATCCCTCTACCAGATATTGTTCGCATGTACAACGTCAACATGGGCGGTGTTGCCAAGGCAGACCGAATGATTAGTTACTACAAGATAAAAGCACGCGTCAACGAGTGGACAATCAGAGCCATTTTTCACCTCTTCGACATTGCCCTCAAAAACTCCTGGGTGCAGTAGACGCGGGACATACGCTCCCTAAAGAAACAGCAGAAAGAAATACTCAAATATATGCAGTTCCGCCAAACTCTTGCTGAGACTCGTGGCTCAAGGGAAGAAGCAGGATGAAACGGAGGGTGAGAACGAAGCCGAGTGGCATCCCCCATCAACGCAGGCTTGACTGTCTCCTCGAGAACCCCAAGAAAAGAGCACTACCCACTGTTCAATGCTGGCAGACACTGCAAACACTGCCAGTTGCAGACTACAGGGCTGCGACATGAAAACAAAGTCCTTTTGCACCAAATGTCGGCTCTTCTGCTGCATCACCAATGAGAAAAAGGTCTTTTGAAATTGCCCACAGGAAGTGAACACGACAGCAAAATTCTCGTTGAGCAGAGGAATGCTCTTTTTATGTATTTTATTCACTACTTTGCCTTTCGAATTATTAAAATATTTTTGCACACGAGTTTGAGCGCAATGTCTGCGTTACGTCATTACGGGCGTGCTGGGTGAAAAAAGACCGGGTAGCATCCCAGTGTCCAATATATTGGACATCACACTGCGCTGCAACTATCAGGGCTATTGAAAGAATATTTAACACTTTTCACCTTCATAACCCTACTAATTTATTCTGAAAGTTTGGGGAAAATCTGTGCGCCCAAATGCATCCCGGGTCTCGGGAGGGTATAAGAAGGCTGCCAGACAGGGCTAACATTTGTACTAAGCTATTGGCAGTCTTATATAGGTTTACACTATTTTAAAAGGAAGTCATCATGATCAGCCTATTTGTATGTGCGCTGCAGGACAAAGGCCTCCCCCAACGATCTCTAATTACCCCTGTCTGGCGCTAGCTGATTCCAACTTACGCCTGCAAATTTCCTAATTTCTTCAACCCACCTAATTTTCGCCCTTCGTTGACTGCGCTTCCTTTCCTTGTAACCCTCTCTGTAACTCTAATGGTCCACAGGTGATTACCGTATGCATTATATGACCTGCCCAGATCCATTTCTTTCTCCTAATTTCAATTAAAATATTGGCTATCCCCCCTTGTTGTCTAATTCACACCACTCTCTTCCTGTGTCTTAACGTTAGGCGTAACATTTTTTATTTCATCGCTCTTTGCGTGGTCTTTAACATGTTCTCAACCTTTTTGTTAACCTCCAAGATTCTGCCCCATATGCTGGCACCGCTACAAGGCAATGATTCTACGCTTTTTTTTTAATTTACAGTGGTAAGCTGCCAGTCCAGTATTTGGTATTGCATGCCGTATGCACTCCAACCCATTTTTATGCTTCTGTAAATTTCATTTTCATGGTCAGGATCGCCTGGGAGTAATTGACCTAGATAAATGCACTCCTGTACAGACTGCAGAGGCTGACTAGCGATCATCAATTCTTGTTTCCTGGCCAGGCTATTAAACATTACCTTTGTCTTCTGCATATTAATATTCAACGCCACTCTTACGCTTTCTTGTGTAAGTTCTCTATTATTTGTTGTAATTCGTCCCCAGTATTGCTGAACAGGACAATATCATCTGCAAACCAAAAGCTGCTGAGATATTCGCCGTTTATCCTCGTTCCTAAGCTATCCCAGCCTAATTGCTTGAAAACTTCCTCTTAGCATGTAGTCAATATAATAGGAGAGATTGCATCTGCTTGCCTGACCACTTTCTTGATAGACGCTTTTGTCCTTTTCTTGTGCAGCACCAAGGTAGGTGTGGAACCTTTGTAGATTTTTCCAAAGATATTCATGCATGTCTCCTGTACTCCTTGATTGCGCAATGCCTCCATGTCTGCTGGTATCTCTACTGAATCAAATGCCTTTCATAATTCATGGAAGCCATATAAAGAGGTTGATTGTGCTGTGCAGATCTTAATTACTTGATTGATGACATGGATGCGATCCATTGTGGAATATCCCTTCCTGGAGCAAGCCTGTTCTCTTAGTAGATTGGAGTCGTGTTGCCTTGATTCTATTGGGAATTATATGGGTGAATATTTATTTCGCGAATATTAAAAAGAAAGCATATGTGAGTAAAACTCATACAAAGCACTCCGCAATGCAGCAGTACAAGGTTGCGTAATCATTGACCATTGTCACATCTGGCAGCCTTTTTTTTTATTTTCAGTGAGAAATTCGTGAGTGACAGTTACACAAGTGCAAATCCTGCTGAGGAGGATGCTACATAGTCTCGTGACCTCGCTTAGTGGCTTAGCCTATAGTGCCACGCGTTTTTTCATATTGCGCGGTCGTCGTTTTAAAATTGTGCGTCCACCGGGACTCCAACGTAATATTTCATCGTTGTTGCGCGATGCCTGTTTATTAACTAAGCCATTTATTAACGGGCTATCATGTGCCCACTACCTAATGCATGCCACTGTTGTCCCTCATTGCGCCGCCAAAATCAACCAAATGACCCCGTAGCCTGCAACTACCTTGCAGTTCCACTTCTCGCTGCCTGTTTTGATCAGAGCACACGTGATGAGACCTTACTAGGTGAGGTCTTCGACGATAGTTCCTGCGCTTGCGCCGCTGGTAGATGTAGTGAAGGTGCCGCATGTAACGGGTGGCGCTCCCGCAGTTTTACTTCAGCTGCCTCACGGCGGGCACTTGCGTTGCCAAAAGATGCAATACAATGTGACGCAATGCACTACAGTGCAATACAACAAAATACATTAGAAATTTGGTTCCAGAAACACAAGAGTTCTGATGGATACCTTAGGCTAAAAGATATGTTGGAAAGACAGCTTGATTGGGCCGATTCTCCGTCACAAGGCATACATGGTGGTTTCATGAAAAATAGTAACATTATTAGACACTAAGGATAAATTAATTACTTACACGTGCGTGCTACTCGGATTTCGGCGACTCCATGCGCCAATAATAGCGAATGCTGCCCCCTATAGACACACGAGCATTCCTGCAAGCGCAATATAAAGAGGAATGTTTAACGGATTTGGCTTTCGCTTGGCTTTTTACCCATATTCTGAGCGTATGCGATGATGTTTAATGACACATGCGACAGGCGCGTAGGTTGTTTCATGTTACAGGCGAGGGAAAGTACAAAATAAATGTTCGGGATTTATGTACCACAACCATGATATTGTGCGACACGCCATACTGTCTCACACTATGGGGGACTATGGAAAAAAATGTTTACCATCCTGCGTTCTTTGAGGATAACCCAATGCACGTTATACGGGCGTTCTTGAATTTCGCCCCGATCAAAATGCGGCCGCCGCGGCCGGCATTCGCTTCCGCGTGCTCGGGCGTATCAGTTAAATGCCAAAGCCACTAGGTCACCAAGGCGCCTGAGAGCGAAATTTGATCAAGTGAGAAGCAGGGCTACTCAGGGAATTCGCCGGCTGTGTTTATAGTTGTATCCATTCTGCGTGAGTTTGTGTCTCTGGAAGGCCTCCTTTGCAAATAAGGGGCTCACTGTGATACTCGTTCGGTGCATATTAGTATGAACCGCCCAAGTGTACCAATTGTTCTTCAAATACGGGTCCTGATCATATATATATATATATATATATATATATATATATATATATATATATATATATATATATATATATATATATATATATATATTTTACGATATCATCGAGCGATGCTCAAGAAACGGGCCGCCGCGAGAACGACGTGAAGGTGGTGGTTGCGCTTGGCGCGAGCGAGTGTCGGCCTGGCTGCCTGGCTTCAGTGTAAATAGCCTCTTCTGTCTGTCTCTTTCCACACGCAACATTCTGGTGGAGGTCAGCGATCCCCGTCCTCACCACGGAACTCAGAAGTGGACGGCACACCGAGCTTGTCACCATGCCTCCCGGTGACGCGCCCACCTCTGCAACGGCTTCGGTTTGTCCCACTGCTCCAATCGTCACGGTCGCCCCACATCGCGACCCAGGTGTGTTCTCTAGCCTGGAGGGCCAGAATGTTGACGACTGGATCAAACTCTATGAACAGGCCAGTACTAATAACAGGTGGGGCCCAATGATTATGCTCGCCAATGTCATCTTTTATCTCGGTGGCACCCCACGAGTGTGGCACCAAACGCATGACGACGAGATAACCAGTTGGGACAATTTCAAAGAGAAGCTACAGGAACTGTTCGGCGACCCTATTGGGCGCAAGGCTGCCGCGAGAAAGGCTCTTGCGTATTGTCTTCAGTCATCTACGGAGCCGTACGTTTCCTACATCCTCGACGTCTTATCTCTATGCCGCAAAGCTGACGATGCTATGTCTGAAGTAGATAAAGTGTCACATATTCTAAAAGGCATCGCCGACGACGCTTTCAATTCGCTTGTTTTCGGCAACGTCACGACTATCGACGCCATCATCAAAGAATGTCGTCGCCTTGAACAAGCTAAGAGCCGCCGTATCACACACCACATCACGCGGCTACCCAACGCTGCTACGTCGACATGTGAGGGTCGACCACGTCAGACCACCACCTGTGACGACGTGACCCGTATTGTTCGCCGCGAACTCGAGGCCACCTGTTCGCCAGCTTTCTCCACGACGCCTCTCGAACCGCCAGCAACCACCATTGCGATGATCCAGGCCGTCGTCCGACAGGAATTTGAGAACATGGGTCTGAACTCCGTGTGTTCCACGTCTCAACCCAGCGTTCCCCAGTTCTCCAGCGGCCCTCCTCGTCCTCGGCACTCCTTTTCCGCCACATCTCGACGCAACCCGTTCGATTGGCGTGCCCCTGATGACCGGCCGATCTGCTTCCACTGCTGTCGCATCGGCCACGTCGCACGTCACTGCCGCAACCGATGGCCACCACCTCCTCGGACATACACCGCCGCTTATTCCCGCACCTTTGGACCTTCCGTTCCGTATACCACCCGCCATGAATCCACTGCCGCTGATCCTCCTGCTCCGAACCTTCGGTACAGCCGCTCGCCCTCACCTCGACGCCATCAGTCTCGTTCGCCCCAACTCCGTCGCTTCTCTCCGTCGCCTATCGCCTCCCGGATCCAGCCGGAAAACTAGGCAATGCAGCTTCCGGAGGTGAAGCTGCGTTGTTGACCCTGCCCTCAAATCATCTGCTCATGTTACCCACGAACCGAAACCTTCTTGACGTTGAGGTTGACGGCTATCCTGTCATCGATACAGGAGCACATCTTTCAATTATGAGTGCGGCCTTCCGACGACGACTGAACAAGCTCCTCACCCCAGCGTCGGCACGCGTCGTCCGCGTTGCGGATGGCGGTACTGTGCCTATCATCGGCATGTGTACGGCACGCGTCAGCATCGCCGGCCGCCGCAACCCTGTCCTCTTCACCGTAATTGCTCATTGCCCCCACGACCTCATTGTCGGCCTCGAATTTCTTTCCGCACGTTCTGCTCTTATTGACTGCTCTTCCAGTACCCTTCGCCTTGAGTTGCCGATGCTCGCAGAACCTTCTGACGCACCGCACTGCCGCTTTCTTCGCCTGCAGCCAAAGTCAATAGCTTACATTGAACTGTTGTCTTTCCCACCAGTTCCTGATGGCGAGTACCTCGTCACTCCTCTGCCGGACATTCCAATAAGGTATGACGTTACAGTGCCTCACAGTATACTTAATATTACTGGGAACCGCACTCGCATGCCTGTCTGTAACTTTGGATTGGCAAACCAAATTCTACCGCAAGGTATTTGCCTTGCCACCGTTGATTGTCTCGGCTACCAATACGTGGCAGCGTTATCGACCGATGGTTCTCGCGAGCTTAGCAGGCCCCTCGCGCCAGCCTCGGGTGCCGATCCCAATATAAAGAAAATGGTTGCGACGGACCTGTCCTCGGCGCAGGCTGAAGAGCTTTGCCAAGTATTATCGTCCTACCGAGATATTTTCGACACCGACGATCGCCCTTTAGGCCAGACGCTCGCGGTCAAGCATCGGATTCTTACTGGCGATGCTACGCCTATTCACCGACGACCGTATCGAGCTTCTGCGTCGGAACGCCAAGTAATTCAATACGAAGTCAACAAAATGCTCGATAAAAACATCATTGAGCCTTCATCGAGTCCCTGGGCGTCACCTGTGGTGTTGGTTAAGAAGAAGGACGGCACGTGGCGCTTCTGTGTAGACTACCGTCATCTGAACCGCATTACAAAGAAGGACGTCTACACGCTCCGGCGTATAGACGACGCCCTTGACTGCCTGCATGGTTCCAGCTATTTCTCGTATAGTGATCTTCGTTCGGGATACTGGCAGATTGTTGTTGACGATATGGGCAGAGGAAAAACCGCGTTCATCACGCCTGATGGCCTATACCAAGTTAAAGTAATGCCGTTTGGATTATGCAACGCCCCTGCCACCTTCTAGCGTATGATGGACTCCTTGCTCCAGGGTTTCAAATGGTCCACATGCCTCTGCTACCTCGACGACGTCATCGTCTTCTCGCCAACGTTCGACACTCACCTTGAACGTCTAAGAGCTATACTTGATGTATTTCGAAAGGCGAAGCTGCAACTTAACTCGTCCAAATGTCGTTTTGGCCACCGGCACATTACTCTTCTGGGCCATCTCGTTGACGCTTCCGGAGCATAACCTGATCCCGACAAAACTCGCGCTGTCAGAGAGTTTCCGGTTCCGAAGACAGCCGCAGACGTTTGAAGTTTTGTAGGGCTATGCTCGTACTTTCGTCGTTTTATTCAAGATTTTGCGGCAATTGCTAGACCCCTCACTAATCTGTTGAAGAAAGGCGTACGATTCTCGTGGGGTACTGCAGAAGCCGCCGCCTTCTCTCGTCTCGTTAGTCTTCTCTCTTTACCACCCATTCTCGCCCACTTCGACCCTGATGCCCCTACAGAATTGCACACAGATGCCAGCGGTCATGGCGTAGGTGCCGTCTTAGCCCAGCGTCAGCGTGGCCAGGATCGCGTTATTGCTTATGCGAGCCGCCTCCTCACACCATCGGAGCGCAACTATTCCATTACGGAACGAGAATGCCTTGCTGTATTCTGGGCGGTTGCGAAGTTCCGTCCTTACCTTTACGGTCGCCCTTTTTCCGTAGTCACTGACCATCATGCTCTCTGCTGGCTCTCTTCGCTAAAGGATCCTACAGGCCGGCTTGGTCGATGGGCTTTGAGGCTACAAGAATTTTCATATTCCGTGGTGTACAAGTCTGGCCGCCTGCACAATGACGCTGACAGCTTGTCGCGTGACCCTGATGACGACTCTGACTCCTCTAATATTGCCAGTGCTTCTTGCGTATTCTCTGTATCACAGCTGCTTCATTTCGCCGACTAGCAACGCTGTGACGCCTACATCAGAGCGCTGATCGACCGTTTTGAGCCTCTCCGGCCGATGCTACTCTACGCCTCTTCGTCCTCCGCGACGGTACTCTGTACCGTCGTAACCTTCATCCGGACGGCTCTGATTTCCTACTTGTAAAACCTAAACACCTCCGCTCCACCGTTATAGAAGAGCTCCACGACGCACCAACGGCAGGACATCGCGGCGTATCTCGAACCTATGACCGTGTACGTCGCCGTTTTTTCTGGCCGGGTCTTGCCCGTTCCGTACGACGTTACGTCGCCGCTTGTGAAGTTTGCCAACGACGCAAGAAACCTTCCCAGCTCCCCGCTGGTTACCTGCAGCCGCTCGACATTCCTGCCGAGCCCTTTCATCGTGTAGGCTTAGACCTTCTCGGCCCATTTCCCGAATCTACGTCAGGGAACAAGTGGGTTGCAGTCGCGGTGCACTACGCGACCCGCTACGCCGTAACCCGTGCTCTTCCAACCAGTTGCGCAACTGATGTTGCGGACTTCCTCCTACATGATATTATTTTGATGCATGGTGCTCCGCGTCAATTGCTAACAGACCGTGGCCGTACGTTTTTGGCCAAACTCATCGACGACATCATGCGTGCCTGCTCAATACGGCATAAATTTACCACCTCCTACCATCCCCAAACGAACGGCCTCACTAAGCGCTTGAACCGCACCCTTACAGACATGCTATCCAAATACGTTTCCGACGACCACCGTGACTGGGACCTGGCTCTACTTTACATTACCTTTGCATACAACTCTTCCCGTCTCGAAACTGCCGGCTTTTCCCCGTTTCACCTCTTGTATGGCCGCGAACCAACGCTACCACTGGACACTGTGCTTTCGTCCCCCACAGCTTCAACTAGCGATTATGCCCGTGATGCAATTGCCCATGCTGACCACGCTCGCCAACTTGCGCGCGCTCGTCTACAAGTGTCTCAAGACAAGCAGAAGCAATGCTACGACCTCCGTCACCGTGATGTCCATATTCTGCCCGGCAGCCTCGTTTTGCTTTGGTCGCCTTCGCGTACAGTTGGCCTATGTGAAAAACTCCTTTCTTGTTACACAGGTTCATATCGCGTGCTCCGCAAAGTGACCGATGTTACCTATGAAATCGTTCTAGCCACGCCCACTACGTCCTCCGCTGTGACAACCAGTGGCATTATCCTCGTCGCTCGACTCAAGCCCTACACCTCTCCACGCGCCTTGGATATTTAACAGCACCGTGACAGTGCTTTTGCCGCCGGGGGGGGGGGGGGGGGGGTGTAGTATTACGATATCATCGAGCGTTGCTCTAGGAACGAGCCGCCGCGAGAACGACGATGAAGTTGGTGGGTGCGCTTGGCGCGAGGGAGTGTCGGCCTGGCTGCCTGGCTCCAGTGGAAATAGCCTGTAAATAGCCTCTTCTGTCTGTGTCTTTCCACACGCAACAGTATATATATATATATATATATATATATATATATATATATATATATATATATATATATATATATTGCCAACTCAAAATATTGTGTTCCCAGTTGCTATCTCCGGCTTGCCTTCTTTGTCCATCATATCCGCATTAGTTGAACCCAAAGGAACGGATAACTTTTGCTTGTTTTTCTGGTCCTTTACATCGGAAACAATTTACAGCGCAACACATACTGATAATATTACACTTGGGACTTGAGCAGTAATTTCGTCTAACTTATTTACCTCTGATAAAGACAGCGATTGTTAAAGATCAATAGCATCACTGTGCGGGGATTCACATCTCAGGGCTGAAAAAGAATCGACGAATAAATAAATAAATAAATAAATAAATAAAGCTGGCTCATGGTAGTTCAAATGTTATCTGTAAAGCTGACTGTTACGTTAGAACAAAGGCTTACATGTCTTTACATCAGCGCTCACGGTAACAGTGTTTCAATTAAGGATTGAAGAAAGTTACTTGGACGTAAACAAGCAATGGCAACTCGCGCAATTGAATTGCGTAAGAACTTCACTAGTGAAGCGTTCTTGAATAATGTGCTCACTGTGTTAAAGAGTGATCCGTGCGGCCTGTTTCTCGACATAAAGATTGTAACAGCGCAAACACATGCAACCACAAAGTACCAAGGACGAGACACAGCGCTTGTGTCTCGTCCTTGGTACTTCGTGGTTGCATGTGTTTGCGCTGTTACAATTTTTATGTCAAGTATGCACCAACTCGCCCAGTGGCCGTACATCGAAGTCGAATGTTTGCCTCCTTGATAAACTATCTTGCATAAGATTTAGCCTACTCCTATGCAATATTTTTTTCCAGCCGAAACTACAGGGCCGGTGAGTGCGGAGACACCGCACAACATGTCCATCATCAAGAAGCTGGTCAACTTCATACGAGGCTGCGAACAGAAAGGTGACTACCAGTTGTCGCATAAATGTCACCGTATAGGCCTGCTTATCTCGGCATGGATCACTTATAGTGATACTAGTAACAATACTAATAATCTTTACCCATCTTTAAGAAACAACCTCTCCTTAGCTGATATCTACCATTCTCAGTTAGGCATTGAGTGTTCCCTCGCTTCAGGTTGTCGATTGACCTCCTAACCTAGTTTTTGCCCCAATTATTAGGACAAGTAGAGAAAAGCAGTTCAGCCCTGTAACATCCTCTGAACAGGGCTAGTGTAAACAAAAATTTCTTTTCACTCGAATCGATTCTTTGGTTTTATCGGATTAGCATTCTTAGGCGACCTCACGCACTTTCGTGAGTGTCTGTCTGTCTATTGTGGCTCTAACCGTTTTTCCGCCAACCTCGATCACTTGGCAGTCCGTGGTCTAATGGGGATCGGGCTGTTGTGCTGAGCAAGGTGCTAAACCAACCGCCGGGGCAACTTAGGTGGGTAGGTATGTGACACCATGTAGTTGTGCACCTCTTTCCAACGAACAACTTTCACGCCGACATGGGTCACTTGAGGGGGGGGAGGGGCGGAGCTCTGTATGCGGCACTGGGTATTTGCCACTCTTCAAATAATTTCTTTAATGCAGACATAAAGCTCATACAGGGTATACGCCACCATGTGGTATGTGGCACTTCAATGAACCTCTTCGATACGAACTTGGGGCATGTGCCAGTCTGCAGGTACATTTATTCTACTTCCAGTTAATAGAGGTTAGGTGTGTGCGTCAAAGACGTTTAATGAAGGTCTTTTGCGGCAACATTGTAACTAGGTATGCGCCATTGGGAAATTTCTGTTCTTGGATGACAAAAAGCGGCATATAAGTTTCCCCAATGTCCGGCTGAATGGAACCCGCGCCGAGCGCAGAATTCACGGCGGCGCCTCTAGATGGCGCGACATTAGCAGTGAGAAGAGCGGAAGAGGAGCCCAGCCGCATTTCGACCGGCGAAATGTACCATTAGTAAGCCATTCAAATTTTTACCGTGGTCGGTGATATCAAGCACACATCAGAGCAGCTCGACGCTTTAGCAAGCTCCGCCGGAAAGGCAATGTGTATGTAGCCCTTTTCAATAGGACGACTTTCACTCCAACGCTTTAGCGAGCTGCGCCACGAATGCTCCAGAGGTATGTGCCACTCTTCAATGAACCTCTCGCCAGCTTGGGGTCACTGAGCATGTGCCACTGGTTGCAGGACCAGCGTTCGCACGCGCTGGCGCGCCGCGCATCACGTTTAGGAGGCCACGCGCACTGTTCTCGACAGCGTCACTAAACGGCGCAGCCTGTTCAGAAGGAAGCGGGAAGGCTGCCTGCTTCACGACGTGTTTCTCAGCGTTTTCACTCACCGGAGCGCCATGTATTTCGGAGTCCACCCGCAGACTTCGTGGCAGTGCCACTTTATGGCGCTGAACCTTCTTAGGGAAGCGCGAGACATGAGTCCCACTGTGTTACGTGCATCCTACCTAACGCGCTTCGACAGTGGCATTACGTTGTGCCGCTGTATTTTTTCATGCAAAAAAAAAAATCTGGGGTTTTATGTGCCAGAAACACGATATGATTTTGAGGCACGCCGTAGTGGGGGACTCCGGAATAATTTTGACCACCAGGGCTTCTTTAACGCCCAATGCACAGCACAAGAGTGTTTTTGCAATTCGCCCTCATTGAAATGGGGCTGCCGCGGTCGGGGTTTCATCCGACCCCACTGGTTTACCAGCGCAACATCAATTCCACTGCCTGAAAGTGCGCGAAGTACCTTAAGAATCCTAACGCAACAAAGCCGTCACCCAGAGCGCATGCTAACGGAATGTCTCCAGAGAGTATGGTGGACGTCGGCGTGCGGCCCCTTAAACGTGTGCTCGCCGACCTGAGCCTTCGGACGTGGCCCAGCGTGCGGGCCACCGAACCCGCTGTCGAGTTGGTGGCAGGACTCGTCGCAAGGGCGCTGGGCGAGTCCACCGTCTTCTCGGTCTCGTACGGACCCGACCTGGCAAACCGTTCCCGCAACATCATCACGGTGAGGGGGGATGACGCGGCTTCTATTGTCACGCTCATTACGGTTCCCTAAGACTACGGCGTGTTCAGAGTTGCAAGTGGTGTTCCTGTATTATTTGTTCCTATATTATGAGCGGTATTGTTAAAAAACGCCGGAGGTTGTACGACAAGCAACAGCACTTCTCCTAGCATGCCTGAGAAATATTTATTCAGCTTGTGCTGAGTTACATTCTACCAAAGCAATTATTCGAACACCTTACGCATTACACCACTTTTAAAAAGCTGTGAAATCATACGTATGACGATCACCGAGAAGAGGGAAAGAAATCCCAAGGGAGTAGTTATGACTTGCGGAATCATTTTTCTCTCAGCGTGCCTGACAGGTTCCTGCCGTTTTGATGTGCAATAATGAGCGCCTATATTGTCTTGGGGCTTTATTTTGCTCATCAGCACAGCAGCCAGTAACTGGTGAAGGCACGACGAAATCCGCAATGGCGATATTGAACACATCGCGAAAGGGAAACATTACATTTACCAATTCTTATTTAATATATGAAGATCTAGATCGGTTAGTGTTGTGAAAGTTAAATCGTATTCCATAATCTCACTGAACAAGTTACACTACTGCCGTAGCTTCCCAGGGGTAATTAAGTAGCCGCTGTTTATTTATGTCTCACTGCCTTTGCGTGACGCAGGTGGACCAACCCACGCTGTCTATCCGCCGAGGCCACCTGCTGGGCAACCCGCGCAACCTGGAGTCGTATCGCATTATCGTCAAGCAAGCCATGGCGCTCACCAAGCCGCAAGAGCAGCTCGACGGACTCGCTGGTGACGTCATGAACCTGGTGCACCGCATCGCCAGGGTAGGCGTGGATAACATGTTTCGTTCTACCTATAGAAGCCTACCGGCTAGAAACGCCAGTGAGGTGGAATGAAATGTGGACACTCAGTTTGTACCACTGCAGCTACCCTACTCCGAGGTGTGACCTCGTTTTAAATGTGTAATGTGCGCACGGTTCCCCAATCAAATAATATGAACCGTCTGGCTCACCCGTATGGGGTTGTGCAGGAACGCGATATATCCCTGGGGAAGGAGCTCGTTCAGGCAATGACCGTAATTAGCGATCCATTGCGATTGCGATCTATTGCGATCCATGAGCGATCCATTGCGTTCTGTCATGATTGGGTTGGATGTTGATGGAAAATTGCACAAGTGCTAAAGAAAATATTAGTTGGTCTCTTTTTCGGAGGAATTGGTCATAACGCGAAAGTGAAACGTGTGTTCTAGGAAGCAGTGGCAGCTTTGTTGCACGTACACAAATACTAGTCCAGCAGTGCAAACTCACTTATTAATTAGTTTCACATAAATAATCAGGGTACTCACAGCGATAGCAATCTCCCAAGGCGTAGGCTGCTGCGTAGTGTAAATACCAACCCATAGGCTACCAAGCGTCAAAGGTATATGGAGGCAACGGTTAGGAAGGTATGCGGCGGAAGTATGTCGTTTGAGCTCGGGCAGAAAGCGGGCGGGCGCTCATTAGACTTGTTCATGTTACAGAAAGAAAGTAAGCGTATAGAATTACAATTACTTCATTCAAAAATATAACTTTTTAGCGCTACCACTTGCTGTCCCAAGAAAGTGATCGAGGAATTACACTACAGTAATTGATTACTTCTACGTTACTTTCCTCCGCACGTTTGATAACAGTATGCAGATTCAGTAAACAGAACCAACCGGCGTGGCACTTTCAGTGCGTCCTCTGCCGCCTTTCATAAATTGCGGATCGGCATTATCCTTTGCCTTAGATTTTTTTACATCATCATGGACTTTTTTCTTGAAAATATACCAGCAAGGACACTGAAAGCTTGCTTAAGGAAGAAAAGATAGAAATTAAGGAAGGTAAACGAATTCGTTCGCTCGATGTGCGTCCTGGGGGAAGGGGGACGGTGTTTTAACGCGTATACACGGATCTAGCGCACAGGATTGTGTTCGTCCAGAATCGGTTTCTTCTACGACGCGCAGCGCTTCCTTATTGCTAGCACTTGAGAGAAGACGCTTCCGGTTGGGCCCATGAAAAGCTAAAAAAATCGTCCGTTTGTGGTTTCCTGGCTGTAGCGTCCTCTCTGGCTTTTGCTATAGGGACATAACATCACCTGTTCAATTCATGAGCGAACATCTGATGGAGCATTTGGATGAGGAAGCCAATACTGAGCCCCCGGGTTTGGCTGTCTGAACATGTGCATTCGCGAGGCTTCTGCTTGGCTCGATATCGAGAGTTCAGCTGTAGTTTCTTTCTAAATTCAGGTTGTCGAAGCTCCATCGTTTGATACAGCTTGTGTGGTCAATAAATTGACAGGCCACATGTAATTAACTTACTGAAAAAAGCAATTGAATTGCAGCGAGCGCATTACCTAGTAAACAAAGTAATTGTTAAGTTAGATAATTACCAAAAAGCCTAATTGATTACAAGCAGTTGATAACGTGTAGTTCGTTACATGCAAATCTGGCGCTCATACGCATGTCCAAAGGTGAGCAGACGCGGCCAGGTGGTGCGAGCTGCCGTGACGTCACCTTGCGGTGACGGTTGTCGTGGATTGGCTTCGAAAAAGAACCAGTAACGCCGTCTCCGGTAGGCGTCGACTGAGTTGGGCCGTAACAGACACTTGCAAACACTACGACATTTACTACCCTTATAGGTGATCAGGTTGCCGGCCTTGTTTTCTACGGAATCATTCAGGGGTGAAACGATGCCAAAATATCCTCATCGCAACTTCATCTAAAGCACAACTGCTTTCACAAAGCAAACCTTTGTAGCGTTTCTATGCCCGCTTACGTAATTATTAGACAGCCAAAACGGCAAAGTATCGTCGTCGGGAAGGCCAGGAAATCTGAAGGATGAAAAGTGCATCACAAGCGCAAATGAGGCAAATTTTCCTGCATGGTATATAAAAATTCGTAAAATACGAAAAGCAAGGAGAATTGAATATGATATATGAGCGGTCACATATCTTTTGCAGGCGATTTAATCGATTGATTTACCAGGCCAGTAAGGTAAGTTTTCGGAGCCTAAATAATGAGTGGAGAACTTTGTCCGCCATTCTTTCCTTAGGACGTATTCGGAAATTATTATATCAAAATCACGGTCTAAGGAGCCTGCTTTTATTGTTTCGTTTATTTGTTCGTTGTTTGTTCGTTTGTTTACTTATTTAACACCTGAGCATGTTGAATAAAGAAAGAAACAAAAAGGGGGTAGCTGTAGAATTCGATATATATTAAGTACAGAGAATACACCTCAGTCACCTGTGTCGCTCCCTAACGAGACAATTCACGCGTTTCCCATGTGTTTTAACGGTACAGTCTGGTAACTAGCCTACAACTACAGCTTCCTTTTGAGCACCAAGCATCTTTCGAGCTACAGTTGTACTTGCGCCACCATTCATACGACTTGGAAGGGTGGTATGTGGGCTTAGGTAGAAGAGTCATTTTGATGTTACTTTAATCAACCCGACAGCGCAATAATAAACGCAGGTGCTTTGCATTTCCTAGCGCATCGTTTTTGAGCCTACGACATTTGCGCTCTGAAAATATTGGCGCGGTGTTTTTTGTCGAGAAAGCCTTTTCTCATGACCGGTCTTGAACATTCCGCATTCAGAAAGAGCTGATCTGTTAACACCGAAAATGGTAGCGTCAAATTGCCCCTACGGCGGATTCTGCCTTTGCTGAGCAGAGTGAGGCACAGAGACTTCCAGATCACAATTTGAATTTCCGTTTCGTTGTTTTTCCCTTTATTGACTGTCGTTACTTTTTATTTGTGCAGTCAACAAAGACTACGAAAGAACGCATGAAAATCGGCTCTCACTTTCTCCGTGAACGACTGGACAGCCTTCAAGCGAAAACGAGGGTATGTAACGAACGCATTGTGGTCCGTTATACGATTTGATTGGCACTCTTTCACACACACTTGAATCTTAGAGGCGACAATCCCTTTGTTTGTACGGCCATGCGCTCCCATATTGCACGCACGTAATGGCCTTTGCATGTGCCCAATCAGTGAAATTCACATCTTAAGACCCGACCCTCACCAGGTCATTTTGAGCTGACAATCTCAGTGCATACAATGCACGCTAACGACCTTATCTGCAAAGTGTTACACCGCTACGCACCACGGAAACAGCTGAAATTTGAACCCAAACGCCATGCGTCCTTCTCGGGGGCGCCGCGCTTCCAGGTGCACCTACGTAATTCGCAGTGCCGTACCGTCAGCCACAGTAGCACATGGCATTGAGAATTATTCGAGGCAATTGCAGTTATTTCTTTCATCTGTTGTTTCAGAGGACGAATTAATGTTTAGATAAATAAAAAGCATACAAACCGAATATGTGCGTGTGCTTGTTTTACTTTGTACTTTAGCAAAAAGGGAGCACTTCCGTTTGCTCTGCTTGTTCCCACGTCGTGCATATGCGCGTGCAAAGAAGGAAACTATGACCTTTTCTACCCTGTTCCAGTGCGCGATCATGGTTTTTCATCCGCTCGCGTCTACATTAGCTTTCATGAGGCACTTACTAATCATATTGCTGGTGTTTTACTAACATTACAACGGCGCGGTTCATCGCGTGAAGGATCCATGAACCTGGCCAGCCTCTCCAGACGTGCGCACACAGGGATCCATTTCGCAGAAGCAGCCAGACGACAACGCAGCTGTTCTCGTGCTCCGCTCGCAAGATCGTGCAAAGAGCGAAACGAAGCAAACGCAATAGCTCACGGGCATGCAGCGCGACCGTCACCGCGAGTGCACGACCCGCAGTAAAAACACGAGAAAGAAATGTAAAAATAGAAGTCGGGGACCGTGACGTGTACGTGACACAGTCCTCCGGCTGCAATATGGGAGAACGCAGGGAAGGAACTTCGCTTCCGGAGGCTAGACGGCGCATATGTCGGGCGTGCAAATATTGGCCGTGAATCTTCCCTTTTGAAAACGTGCCTTCCCGACACTTCGAAAATTTCTATCTCTGTTGAAAATGAACCAATCTGAAATATTATCCCGGTAGAATGCTCCTATAGATGGCGCGTTGTGGTTTTTCAACGTATAAGCGAAAATTTGCTATGTGGCCTAGTGAGGTGCCTTTTAAGTGGAAGCTTTAGCTCAAGCTGAACTCCGATTCCGCTTATTCAAATACACGAAAACCGAAGAGACACTTTTCTGAGTTATCTCTTGGCTGGTTTTATAGAAAAATTGTTGCATTTAAGAGAAAAATTTACATTCCAGTGACGGGTGTTAGTAAAATTTGTGTTAAGGGCCTGCATTCTTTAAAAGGAGCCTTCCTTTAAATTTTAATTTGGAATTATATAGAAGCCTGAAGATTACAAATTCGTAGCTCCGCACCAAAAGCAGATGCCCTCGTTTTGTAAACTGCATCTGTTATGACATCTAAAGCGCATAAATGCTATTGATAACCTATGTCTTGCGTGAATGTGTTACGTTGTTTAGAAGAAGTTAGCAAAAAAGAAGTTTGCAAAAAATCTTACATCTTATTAATGCAATCGAGAGCCATGTATTATACATCAATTTTGCCCGCTTAATACGTATGGTTAGATCGGGTTTCAGAATGGTGACATCGTTTTTTCAGTGCTGCGTTAGAGTTGAAAACTTTATAGTTTTGTTTTCTGATAATTTGCGAGTTTGAACATTTTATAATGAAAATATTGACGGCAATCAGTTACTAGGTTTTATTTTTTATTTTTTTCGTTTAAATGTAGCAAGCCTCATCAAATTTGGTGACGTGGTTGCCGAGAAAAACCATTCATCCTTTCTCGTGTATATATATCGGAGGCCATGAGCCAGAACTTCCGTTTTTGAAGCACAAAAATGGCAATTGCTAAATCCTATGCAACATATAGATTCCATTATATCACCTGCTGCGATACAACTGGCTGACCACTTGGGTGGTTAATAACAGTATGATCGGTATACACCCCTTATTGTGAAATTTAGCACATTTAAGTAAAAAGAACTGGTTTTCATGCTGGGGCCATTCTGCTGTTACAGAAAGTTTCCTTTAGAAAAAATATTTCGTCAGCTACATGTCAAGCCTGTCAACAGCTCGCCGATTTTGCCGAGGGTCTTCCCACTTCCCAGTATTACACTTACGACATGATAAACTATTCTTGAAGAACATCACTTGAATCTATTACAGTCCATCTGACAACATCCAGGACATAAGTTGCAAAATATTCAACTCATGCTTCCAGCAATGCAGATATAGCATTGTAGCACTGCAATGCAATAACAGAAATACGCAGTCATAGCATTGCCACTTTAAAGCGGCACCATTCATGCTAATTTGCGAGATGTTACGGTGCTTTAGTGTCACCCGTTCTTGTTAGTGCAGGGGGCATCGTGTACTAGCGCAATCGTCCTCATTGACGAATCTCGTCAAACAGCGTAGACCTAATCTTCTTGATTGAAATATGGGTGAGCACAAAAATATATGGTGTAGTGAAATACTGTATGGTCAAAATATTTTCCCGCGTGTATCTCTGCGACAGAGAAAACAAACAGGGCTCAATCCTTTGCTTGCGCTTTCGATGGGGATATTGCATCTTTCTTCACAGGCGTAGCTTCTAATCAGAAAATCGTATGGACTTGGGTCACTTCGAGAAACGCAGTTAATTTTAGGTCCTCCAACCATCCTCCAAACGCTCCTATAATATTTGTCGATGAGCTTCATGACGTCATCAGCAGCTTTGTATTGTTGGGCAATTTTGATTTTCCGAACACCATTTTCCACACCACTTATTATGTCATATCGCCGTCCTCATGAAATTTCTAAATTGTTTTAACGTCACTCGCGATTTCATTTCACTCAGCTCTTAACAAGGCCAACTAGACTAATTGCGCTGCACACTCTCCTAAAACTTTCGATTTGTTACCAACGGCTCACCCTGAAATTCTGTCTGTAGAATCCCTTTACTGCCGTGTCTCTAATTTGATGTAAATGTTTCCACGTGCCCGCGTGATCCAACAAAATGTAAAGTGTTTCGCGTTCACAATAGGGCGTTTAAATTGAAGCATACGTGAATTTGTTAATGAACAGCTGTATTCTTCGTATATTTTAAAAATATTTATTTGACTTTGATCACCACTCTATACAATTTGTTTTGCTGAAACAATTACAACGTTATTATCACATGTGCACCTGCGAGGAATATGGGAAGTAACGCTGGAACATGATGGCACAACCGTACGTTCACTCGCCCTTCAAATAAAAAAAAAAACGCCCTAGTTTGTCTGGATAAACCGCAAAAAGCAGATGCTCGCGGGGATGCGTAATTTGGGGTAACAACAGAATATATTAGTGCTCCTTGCTCTGATAAAGAAGACTTATTGAACAAACCATTACCTAATAAGCTGCCAAATAACTTAAAGATATTCTGGCTCACCGTAAACATCAACCTTACCCGCGATATAATGAATTTGGAGAGCCATTTGTGACAACTTACTGATTGGCCGACTAGTTTTTAACCTTGGTTTTTTATGCTATTATGTGTTCGTCAATCATCGAAGTTCTCACTGCTCAGGCTTCAAGCATCGATTTCTATCCAATTTTTCCCGTTCCCCTTGATCCTGGTATTGCATTTCGAACATAATTGTTTTGCTAAAATTGCTTTCTTCATGAGTACCAGACAACGTCAACGCAAAATTCTTGAAACAAATACAGATAGGTTTCTACAATTTTTGGCAAAAGCTTTTAAGCAATCCTTAGACAATTATACGTTGCCCCATCCATCGAAAACGAGTGAAATGTTTCCGTTCTATGGATTAAATCGGGTAACGCTTTCCTCTCTAAACCGCAGACCCATTACTTTTACCTAGCATACCCTGCAAACAACATTCTTGGGTATATTCTGAGATTGAGTGCTTTCAGCAAATTAGCGCAACATTACATCCGACGCTCGTTTTCCTGGGAAATAAAGCTGCTGCTTCTCACGTGTTCACTCCAGGGTATATACACTATAGACCGAAGTTCTCGCATTCACAGGATATTTTCTCAATTTGTCTCAGGCATTATACGAAGTAAATTGGAAAGTAGCAATGTATAAAATTTTGTTACTTAATTTCGACTCTAATCTGCTGCTTTGGCAGATTAGGGTTCGTTGAATTAATCTGACTTTATTGTTAATGCGAAGGCAATATATGGTTCATATGAAGCGGAAAATTCGGCGTGGCCTGAAAAGGTACAAAAAGTCACGTGGTCACAGACACGTGCTCGTGACACTGCTCGCGCGTTCGTTGTCGTCGTCTTCCACAGCTGGCTCCAAAGCCACTCATCGTTGTGAATGATCCCATACTGCCACTAACTCTGCGCAGGCGTTCACGACACTGGCCCGCGCCACTCGGTGCGGTGAACTCCGTGAGTTCTGTCGTGCGCTCCGATGGAATAACCTTCCACGGGGTTGGTGCAAACAGTCACGTGGTCACAGAGATACACCGCGCCTGTGGCCTGCCTATATATCGCGCAGCGCGCCGCGGTGCTCCCAATCGGTTCATTCTGGTGGACGAGCATTCGACTTCTATTTCTCAGTCAGTAGCTGGCTCCTTTGGACGTCCCACTAAGTACGCGAACGAGGCTGAGGCACATGATGCTAGAAATTGCACTAGGCAACATTATAACAACACCATTGCGTTTCGTAAAACGGCCCGTTAACGGGAAGACGTCGCAGTGCTCTCGCATTGGTCCACGTAGGGGTACAAAAAGCCCTTGAGTTTTGGTTTAGTGGCCATTATATATATATATATATATATATATATATATATGGTGCCATATTATCAGAAGCCACTAAACAATGACACCAAGGACAACGTGGAGGAAATTACTTCTACTATTTTATTTAATTATAGAAATGATAAATAAATGGAAACGAAAGTGGATGAAAAGAACATCTGACTGCAGGTGGTCGTGGGATGCGAATACGCTGGTTTCTGACACATCTGCGGCAAGTTCTTTTTATTGCCATTTCTCTTGTCGGCGTTGCCGTGATGTTTCGTATAAAGTCTGAGGGCGATAACATCGTCGCCGAGCATCGCATACTGTATGTGCGAGTGAAAGCGTGCAAGGGTGAGCCGATGATGGCTGTGCAGTTTCGCGCGCGGCCACCGGGGAGGAAAGAGAGAAGGGGTGTGTTCTACTCTGGCGGCTCCTTCGTATGGCGCGATCGCGAGAGCGCTATCTTGAAAGCGATCTGCGATGGCGACAGAGTGCGCGGAGTGCTGATAGCTTAGCGTGCGTTGTGTTTTCACCGCTTAGTTCGCGTTGAAGCGAGAGGCAGCACGAATGTAAAATTTTCACTGCCGCTACCGTACTTCCTGCCTCTAGTGTTTCTCACAGCGAGCGATGTGTTCACGTTTGCTTGGGCGCTCCTGTCACCATGCTTGTTACTTTAATTGGTAAGCGAATGTTTACATGTTTATACGGCCGATAAAATTAGTATCCTTATTTTGTATAGCTGTTTACTAATTTTCTATAACAATCGATGCTGAGCCTTTTGCGGGAAACTGGGACTTTCTTGATCTATTTTCAATTCCATTTATTTATCATTTGCTTAATCCAATTAAGAACTGCAAGTAGTTTCCCTATGCTGTCCTTGTTATTGTTTGTTGGCTTCCCACTGTAAGGCTAATAAAAATCGGCACCCTCGGTTTCTTTTTTCCTCCTTTACACACACACACGTGTGTGTGTGTGTGTGTGTGTGTGTGTGTGTGTGTGTGTGTGTGTGTGTGTGTGTGTGTGTGTGTGTGTGTGCGTGTATTACTCTTGAAATATTCACCTAATGTCCTTCGATTGTGCCAAACAGCAAATTCGAGAAGATTTATTTGTAGTGTGGCGCTCGTTGTGCGAATTGTTAAGCGTTGACTAAGTAAAATTGGCAGAGCCTCTTTTTCTCCAAGTACCCCGATATCTAGTTGGTTATGGTGGGCTGATGCCAATTATTGAAGTATACGGCCTTCAGATTGGATTGTTTCTTTGACTTTATATCAAAGGCGGCTCCAAAAGTCTTTCTAAGACACAGCCCATAGACGGAAATCGGTCGAAAAGTACAACAGACATATAAAACTCTTGAATTTATTTTCAATCTTAATTATTTTTCGGTTCTGTTGATTTTTAAATAGCCGAAAGCTATTGTTTTTTATACTAGCTTTGTTCTCAGCTGCAATCTGTTTCTCGCAGTGGCACTGGGCAAAGTTTCTCAACACCGTCTTCGATGGAGTGACCAACGTTAACGACATGCATTACATTCGAGTCAAGACCCCTTTCTACGTGGGTCACATGTCACGCATTCTCAACACTGTCTCGAGGTAAACAATTTTTCCACACTCTGCACCACAGTGCTAGAATTCTAACACCGTGCTCTGCACTTTAAGGCACACATTTCTGCGACCCGGGTATAGTATAATTTTTGGCGACTTCACGACCCGTACATTGGTCCGTACATTCACTGTCATATTTAACCGCAAGACGCCTTAATCTCAGCTTGGTTTCTGCCAAAATGGTGGTCAGTGCACTACGTCAAAACGAGGGACAAAAAAAAAAAAGAATGTAGCAAAGACACCCTCTGAGTTCCTTTTTTTTTGTCACACGTTATGCGTAGTACGCTGGGCGCCGTTATGACTGAACTGTTCCAACTCGCCCAAATCGCCAATCGTTTCTGCGAAGGCTTCACTGTCAACAAATGTCGCATTACCAGTGCCACGGTGTTCAACTACGTGGGCTTCCGCGTGGTGCTCGCGCTGTCTCCGCTGCTGTCGGAGGAGTCGGCCAAGGAAGTGGCCCGTCTTCGTCTGCGGCGACGCTTCGAGTCCCACGGCGAGGCCGCGAGCCGCCAACGCGTGTGCCTGCACCTGGCCGAAGAAGCCATGCCGCTGGTCGTGCTGCACGTGTACGCGGTGGTCTTCAACAAGGTGTACGTGCCGAGCATCGAGAAGGTACGGCGAAGTCGCACGCTGGCCTCCTTCGTACATCATAATTAAGGCCTTAGGTTCGCGCGCTTGAGACAGGACAAAAAAAAATTGACACAGAACACGCACGTACCGTGTGTGTGTGTGTGTGTGTGTGCATGTTCTGTAATTTTATTCGCCTTTGACAAAGATAGGTCCTCCTATCGAAACGTCGGCTGACCTGTCTAAAGCACTTGATCCCTGTACATACAACTTCTGTCCCGCAATGTGCTTCCACCTGTTGGCCAACACCTTGAATTTGGTCTTGAGAAAATAAAGTATACCTCGCCTCTAATGCAGCATCCAGGGCTGTGCATCCAGGCACGCATTCAGTGGACACTTTTCCCCGACAACGTTCCCAGCTATTGTGCCAATGACTTGCTTGCTCATTTATTCCAAGCTCGATCGGGTATATGGAAAGCTCTGTCACTGTACATAGGTAGTTACTGCACTGCCTAAATTCTACACGGGGATTTGTAAGCTAAGCTTCCGATATGAGAAAGTCCATAGCGCACTGGAGCTCGCACGTAAGGTTGTGCCGCTCAAGAATGTTTCCATTAACAAAAAGCAATCCCCAAGATATTTGCCGATGACAATATTTCTTGGTAACAAAAATGTGTCAAACGACACTTTGGTTTTTGTAAGTATTCTGTCGCCCAGTGTTTCAAGAATACCTTTTTTTTCCAAGTTACACGCGGGAACCACATACTTGACGCTCAATCTCATGGCGCGTATTCTCTAACCTTCTCACAGCATTTTGTAGCAGCCGGATATTGCCGCTCTAATACCATTACTACAACGAGCTCTCGAAAACTGATTTATGAGCGTAATTAGGGCAGTTTTCCTGTCATTAACTTCTCATTGCGATTTCTCTTTAATAAGAGTGTTTTAATAAGAGATAATATATCATTTTTTTTAAACCGATTACAAGCCTAAGATAAACCTCAAAGGAAATCCTATCGCTAGTACTCTCCTGGACAGGACTGTTTACTCCAAATACGAAAACCCTTTCCAACATTCTCTCAGTAACGAAAATACGTCTTGAAGACAAACTAGGTCTAAAGTTGGCTAAATTTAATTTTGTTTCTCATTAACATTTTCCACTGATGCCACGGAGATACAACAAAGAGTAGTTCCAAAAATATTCACAATATTCTTCAGTAATTTTATAATAATGTGAGTCTTTTCGGCATCATATCCGAAACTTGAAGCACACGTGAACATGAGCAGTCATTTTCACGAGGCGACTAATGCATCCTACACATGAGCGACAAGAAGTGACAATTAGGGGGCCTCATTTTGGTAAAAAAAAAAATTAGAACAGCTGACATGGAAGCCATTATTTTTGCGTAATATAATCGTAATGAAAAGCACGCTCATGTTCAGTAGAATGTTTTATCTTGCCCTACTCGCAAGGAACATTTCGTTAATAATTATCATGCTTCCGCGTCCTATTTTCACTGTTATGATCTTCCTAGCACACTTATAGGAATCGTCTTGAAACTTTTTCAGTCGAAGTAGAGCATTTACCTGTATAATTTTATTATCATCTCGGTACTTCAATCAATATTTCAACTCCTAGCGCTGTATTTCGATACGGTTTCATGCTAAGGTAAATTTTAACAACTTAAGAAATCAGCGCAGACGCCAAATAAGTTTAGAAGACAAGCTTAGTCTGCAAACTTGACAAGGCAAATGCGAGCTTTACGGAGTGAAATAAAAGTCAACTGCGTCTTGTGCTTTAAGGAGGAGAAGACTGAGGTCGATAAATTTTCATCCCAATACAGCTGGTTTGTATACACAACAGCGTTTTCTAAATGCATCTGCGTTTGCTGCACAGAAAGGTCAAGGAATCCAACACCTTATCTTAGCTAGCTGTTGTTGTGTTAGGGTGTTCAGTAGAAAAAAAAACAAGGGATCCAATACACGCTGTGAAGTTGGTTGCAGAGCGAAGCTGTCAACGACAATGCAAACGAGTACCCATTGCGACGTAGTTTGAATTTATTCACGTGGCGACATTCACGTGCACTTTACCTAATTGCTAGCCTAAGCCGTTTCGACGGGCCGCGATTTGGCTCGCGCCGCTACGTCGTGCACCTACCGAAAGGGGACCAGAGAGAAGAGAAATTCACCGCGCCTCGTATGCACACTGCTCTTCTGGAGCCCTCACTATACGCGACCTTCGCATAGCACTGTCCCAACACAAATCAGTTGCTAGGCTGGCTCTTCTTTTACGCAAGGAAGTGTAGTTGCGTCACCCCCTGCTTCTTATGCTACAGTCAAGCTGCCGTCGCCGCGGCAGCTTACGCAACAGTAATCTTTACCGGGAAGGGTACGCGGGGAGTGCTACGTGCTTCACATTGCATGTAGGCTCAGGTGCGCCTTGGCATCAATTATGCGGTTCGGATTCCTGTTTTGATTTTGTTACTTATCGAAACTTATGCTGTTGTGTATGTTGCATGCATGACTCCAAAGAATGCATGCACTGTTCGCTTCACTTTGCTGAGTGCTTGTAGCCTCTGCCTTACGGTGGTATGAACCATTGAATCTGGGGGTATGAGCCGTAGAAGATGATTGGTTTTCGTCGACGCTACGCCATGAAGAAATCCCGGGATCTTAGCCATAGGCAGCTTGGCTATTAGAAACTATAATAGCACAGCTGAAAAGCCAATATGCCTGGATTGCTTCTGCGTTAATCTTTCTGTCTCGCAAGCCAGGTTATCCTGTTGTCCATAGAAGTATGTTAGCACTCCAACAACCTTTCCTTTCTTTTTAGGTAGCAAGCAAAGTGTACGTTACGAAGAATACCAAACTCACTTTGGTAGTGATGCCTGCAGCGCTGCCTTATAGCTAAGGTTCCCAGCTTGCCTAAACTTTAAGTGCAAAGAATTTTGGCCCGAATGACAAATATAATTACCCCATGCCACATTTATGGCCGTTCAATAACTTTCAAATTACCCAGATCTAACAAGAAAAGAAAATAGATGAATTTGTACCGTCTATAATAATCGATCCAGTTATCCGTTCTGCAAGACCTATTCTATATTTTTTTGTAGGTAATCTACAGCGTGGAAAGTATCCGCTACTTTATGAAGGCATTCGTCGAGCAAGCTCACTGGATGGAGCATTCATCGAAGATGGCAGCTAGGTACAAGGTATAGTACGGGTTCTGTTCGACTTTAATAAAAAATAATTTCATTCTTTATTGTGCTCGATTTTGGAGAGATAGTGTTTAAACGTGGAAGGAATGGAGCATGCTGAACGATGGGTTGGCTAGTCGTTGATAATTCAAAATCTAATTAGTCTGCGCCTACGCATCATCTGTGGCCGCCCGTCTTAGAAAACACAAGGCCCTGGACATGCGAATATAGCCAACGATGACCAGTGTGTGAATCACCAGAGTGCCCCTGCTTTCAGGCCTTATACGTATTTCTCGACGTGTGCCAAGTCTTAAATATTGCTCACGTAATCTATTCGAGAAACGAAGCATACGGGTCAGTGCATAACGCATAATAATCCACTTGAGTACCAATTTGAAATAAAATTACCAAACCTGTATCTACTGCAACTAAGCCTAATAGCTAACACCTTGCTCAGACAGGCTTCCGAGAGGCGTACTGACAGACTTTCAAATTCAATCTGGCGACGTGCAAATGCTGCGGTGGCCACGTCGGTTTCGCTGTGCCCTGACCTCTCGTTTGCATCTCATCAATTCCTTGATACGTGCATAGTGAAAGCAGTTCTTTTGCAAAGCGGGCTTCTCATTCAGGCGTCGAGGCTGGCGCTATGCTTGCCGGGCAAACACGGCACTCAGTAGAAAAATGTATGCGTGGTCATAAGATTTATCGATGCTCCAACAAAAATTTTCTGTCAAGAAAGAGCTTACGGATCACTTCATGGCTGCCCCACCTGTGTCTGTGCCCTTCTTTACGTCTGATTTAATGTTTCGCGGGTGTACGCGTGTCTCGGGCATGGTACGAGACACTGCAGTGTCGTCCTCAGTGCTGCATTTAATGCTTACCGGCGTTTGAAACGTTCGCTCAGGGCGTGGCATACACCCACGTGAAACCAGCCTGCTTTAAGCCTCGCCGGCTACAGCAGTGCACATTCTCTTTCATCAAATACTTAGGTTTTATCTGCCGAAACCACGATGTCAGGCACACCGTAACGCGGGAGCTCCGTGTTGACCTTCACTAGCTGGGGTTATGTAGCGTTCACCCAACGACCCGGGACACGGGCGTTCTTGCATTCTGCCCCTGCTGAAATGGGGCCGCCGCGGCCAGGATTTGATGCCGCGCCCTCGCGCTTAGCAGCGCAAGGGGAAAGCCACTAAGCCACCCCGGCGGATCTGTTGCATTGCAACGACTGTAACAATGAGGCGCAAGTAAATATAATTGACGCCAACCTTTGCCTTAGCGTAATAAATGAGTTCACATTCCAGACACAAGTGAAGAAGTTGAAAATTATATACCTAATATCCCTATTGCAAAATACAGAGTTTGTACGCACGCCTACTTATTCTTCAAGTTGCAACCGAAACAGAATTAAGATCATTTTAAGCGTATTGCTAAACCCTATATACTGTGTAATAGACGCCCACCGACGTCTGAAAGTATTTTTTTAAAACAAACCATTTGTGTACTAGTTATTATATATGTAGTCAGCGTACTAAAATGGGTCCAAAAATCTCCCACTGCATCTTTTTTTTTTTTAGAACAGAAAGTTATTGGCGCAGCAGTTACACGAGTCTGTATGGCTTATATTCCTGTACAAATTCCAACAGAGCGTGGAATATAATGTTCAGACAGTCCATGGCGTCCGTTCTAGCGCACCTTGACAATAGACCATTGTCAGTTGCAACCATTTTCACATATCGCCGACTGAAGACATCGCAGCTGAAGGCGACGAAGGGACTACTTCGGTTTATGAAGGATACGGGCTTGGACAAGCGGCTGTGACAGTGATGTCACGTACCGCACAAGAGTGACAGACTGTAACCAACGATGTGTGTGCCGTGTTATGTGCCCTCTATCTCTTCTCCCCATCTTTCATCCCCCCATCCCGCTCCCATGTGTAGGGTAGCAAACCGGTTAGGCTAAACTGGTTAACCTCCCTGCTTTCCTTCTCCGCTTTTTCCTTCCTTCCTTCCTTCCAACAGAGCGTGTACATTTTTAGCATGTTTACACAGCCTGCAGAAAGTACATTGTTGTTTACATATATACAGGTTGTCCCGCATAACTTGAGCAAAGAATTCAAAAATGAAAGGCGCGTCGGAAGCGAATTGAACCGAACGCATACTATTCGCGATAACCTATAGTAACTCAGACGATATTTTGTTCTCCCAATAACTCACTAAATAATTAAATTTCATTACCCAACTTTTTTATTATTGGCTGAGGGCCCCAATTATGATACGCAGATTTGTAGAGCACCTTCAGAAACCACCGATCGAGTTGTTTCGTTTAGGACACCGTCTCACGTAGTCCTTTTTTCCTGGTTTGCAAAGAAAGCCCGCGACATATGAAAAAAAAAAAAAAAAAAACCACGTGGCCGAGCGCTTGCGCAGTCGTATCGTGCTGCTCTCAAGCGTGCGGTCGGTGAACAAGGTCGACTCCCGTCGGATGACAGCGAAAATGCATGCTGCTGGCCGAGTGCTGCCGAGTGCTGCCGTTGACAAAGAAGTTAGATTTCATTTGTGTGCTGACGACGATACTTTATTGCTGTCAGGTCCTGCAGTAAGCGCATTAGTAGTGCAGTGTGTAACGTGCTGTCAACGCAGTCCACTTTGTCCCCGTATAAACCAGTAAATATATACTCGACAAAGACAAAAATAATCATGCTCTGCTCCAAGAATTAGCCATTGCGCATAACAAGCTCTAATACTTATGATGGGTACCTCATTGGTGTTCTTCGTGAACATAAGATACTCAGCGTTATTTTTCATTGCTCACCAGAATTCAGACCCGCCGATTAGGCAACTGTGTCAGAAGATTACTTCTATAACCTATGAACTTTCGAGGGGTAGCTGCTTTCTTCTACAAAGTAATAGTTCAGTTTACTATGCGTTATTCGGATCCTGCAATATATATTGCAGCTTAGTTTGGTTGGCTACCACCAAACGAAATTTAACCGTAATTTTACTCTAGCAACAGAAATTACGCATCATACCACAGAAGTGCCCTACCTAATTAGCTTCTATTAAAACTGCATTACAAGGATATAGGATAATCAAAGTAGCATAGTTATACAACTTTCGAGTCTTGTGTACTTTTTAATTTCCAACTACTTATATGCAGTTGTAAGCCTCCCCGTCGTTATTTGCTCAAAACAACAATAATACACGTACACGAAAGACCACTGCGCGGTTTGTGCTACGTTTACGTACGAATTACCAAATACAAGCACTTTAATTTACCATTCTACCTGTTCTGACTAGCAGCCGCCAAACTATTGGGGGTGAGCTCCCCAACTGACAAGCTGGCGCCTCCGTCGGCGTGACGTGGTACGAGGGACCCCGTGGACTGAGCGGCCGCGTCGGCTGCTTCGGAAGCGCCGAAGCGAGCTAAAAACGAAAGTTTCAAAGTCCCACCTGCGCTGCTGTTGTGATTAAGTGTGGAGGTTTTCCCGCTTCGGCTGTGTGCCTGACAACACTTCAAAGCCCTATAATACGTAGCGGCTGCCTTCGAAGGCGGGTAACATGGTAGGCTACTGTTCGGTGCCGCAGTGCCGGATGTACACAACATACCCAGGGGTCAACCATCACCCATACCCGCAGGACAAGAAGCTGCGTGAAGCTTGGATCGCGATACTTAGAACCGACAAACAGCCATCGGCTAAAACTCGTGTGTGCAGCAAGCACTTCCGTGAGGATGATGATGATGATGACGAAAAACTTTATTTATCCCTCTTTAAAGGGAAGGGGGCAACGGAATAGAGGGTAGGGGGAGGAACTACTTGAAGTAGGCCTCCTCTACCCTCTCAGCCCACTCCAGGATGACCTCCTGAAGGTCGGCCCTCGAGCTGCGCAAGGCAGCCTCCTACTGCTCCTCACTAGATATTATTTGTTTGAGGAAAGGGTGAAGGGGAATATTTTCGATACAGCGTCGGGGTGGCGATGTTGGGTGAGCAGCCGAAAGCGCGCACTGAGACGCTCGCCCGTGCGCGTTGCCCGACTAATATAACGAAGCTTTGATCTGTGAACTTGACGATGCTAGACAGTGGCAAGTTTAGTGGGATGGAAAGAGAACGGTAAAAAGCACATTAAAAATGTCATGGCATATGCTCATGTTTGTGTTAGCACCAAACAATGAATGTACTGAATCAAGAAAAAGAACAAGCGGGTAATTGCTCACTGAGAAGACCGATAAGCATACAGTGCGACGCAACTTGAGAAAATAATTATATTGAAACGTCCAAGAATTTAGAAGAAGAAAGAACATTGAATCGTTGCGACAGGACGTCACAAGTCGCCGTCGTATAGGCGTCGAAGCCCCTAGTTATAGCGAAATTATTTTTGAACAGCTCTGAGAGTGTCCACGCAAGAATGGTTGCTTGTGTATACCCTCGAGTACTCATGCTGCTGTTAAAGCTCGCGGCACGACGCGAAAGTGAAACATTGTGCGCGGACGTGCATGCAGACGCGCAGTTTTGAAACTGCGAAGCCGTGCGGTCGCTGTGTGTGAAGTGATTTTAGAAAAGGAGACGGAAGAGATGAGTGCAGCGCCGTAACTGTCTCTCACAGGAGGACACCTCAACAGCACTGCACGGGAAAGGGGGAGATGGGAAGAAAAACATAAAGGAGAGAAAGACAGGGCGAACGTGGCAAGGGGAAAAAAAATGTGAGTGCGGTGCTCCGAGCCGCGCTCTCAAGTGCGTCGCATTACAGTAGTCTAGCATTGCCGAAAGAGCGTGCTTCACGATGGACGAGTGGGCTGCAGGGAATAGCAGCGCGCGTTGAGGCTTCATTGTTATGCTCCATTTGGCTATACAGACAGCCTACTATACGAAAATATTTCACGTAGTTCGCTCTCTGCGATTGCCAACTTTTTGCCCAAGAAGCCGGTTCGGGTGACTCCATCGCGGCGACCGCTTGCAGTGGGCGTTCGGTGCACGTATTTGGTAAAGATATATGTCCGTAAACCAATCTGTGCTTTCTGTTTGTCCAAAATCATTATATTGACAGCAAAAACCTTCCTTCGTTTCGAGAGAGAGTACTTAGTGAAATATCCAGGAGGGCTCCCACGTGGTGTTTTTATTGAGCGCCGACAGCCAAACCTATGAGGAGCGCCATGTGTTATGGGGGCGACTCCGTAAGTCCTCGCCCCCAATGTAGGCAGCTGTTGAACAACAGTTTCAATATTCTTTTGCCATACCCTGAATGTGAATAATGTAATCCTCGCCCCCTATGTAGGCAGCGGCTGAAAGACAGTTTCAACATTCTTTTGCCATACCCTGAATGGGAATAGTGTTGTTCTGTGGCCTGTTGCGCAGTGTACTATTTCTTTATGTTCAATTGCGTATGCAGCTCTGTTGTGTGATTTCGCTCCTTCATGTTAACTGGATATATTACCTGAACATACTAATCGACTGAAAGCAACCCAAGAAGGCAGAGTTGATAACTTGTACCACAATATATTGCATTGTGAAACAGAAGTAACAGTGTTGACAAAAATTCTCTCTATAGCGTCGTTTCACTGGACTCCCTGGATCCTTTCTTTATTATTGTCACTGTCAGTATATATATAGTTCCCTTGCTTACGTTCTTTGTCACTGCCTGGCGCCTTTCGCGAGGCATTTATTTCCTGCGTAGGCTACCTGCAGCATGATTGAGAAAACCCAGTAGAATCAAATGCAGCTATTGCATTGTGACTCATCGAGACTTACTCCCACTTCCCCTCTCTTTAACTTCTTCGCAGCTGAAGACTATGAGCCTGAACATCTTTTACCCTCTTTGGATTATGGACACGGACAAGCTGGCACGAATCTATGCTTCGGTACGGTGGCCCACAGAGATTATTTTTACTCTGTCGACTCCAGTATAAGCAACGTACTTTAATTATTCAGTTGATATGCTTCTGCCGCATGTTTTATTGCGATAGCCATTATATGGACACTCCAGTCTAATTTAATTCGACGTCATCAGCGTCTACTTGATGTACCCTATAATTTTGATGTGCGATATCGTCAAGGCCCTGCGCCCTATGCTGTAGCTGCGAATGAAAGCGTCCAAGGGTGAGCCAGGAATAATGATGGCTTGATGCGGCAGTGTCTTCTCGCACTCGCAAACGAGGAAGGCGAGAAAGGTGCGCGCTGTACTCTCTCGTGCACAACAGCGGCGGGGGGGGGGGGGGGGAGGAGGGGAGCGTAGAGATGTGCGCGCACTAGGAGGGGCAGTGCAGGGAGCAGGTTAGTGCGCATCTCCTCTTCTACTCCAGCTGCGGCGGCAGAGCGCCGAAGCGTGCGCCCCAGGCAATCTGCGCTCTGTTCGCAGGCTACCTGACCCGAAACGCTATGTTCTCGCGCGCTTAGTACGCACTGAAGCGAGAGGGAGCACGAAGGCGAATTCGCTCGCCGCTGCTGCCGCTGTTCATCACGTCAGCTTACTTACAGCGAGTGTCCGCGGTCACGGGGAAGATGGGTTCATTTTTGCCTGTTCTCGCATGAGAACGTGCTTGTTAATTTAGCTCGCAAGCATATCTTCACAGCAGTTTATGCAATTGATAAAGCGACTAACCTTACTTCGTAAAGCTGTCTAATAAATTTGCTATCGCGATCAATGCTTCGCCTGTCGGGTGAAACTGTGACATTTTTTTACTATTGAATTGACTCTTACGGCGCTAGGAGTTTTCCATAAAATGGGTAAGCAAAAGAAGCTGAGAAAATGTTCGCGGAAATTTTGAAGATTATATGATCGGAGGAATATTATGAAGATTGTGGGCTAACGGCAAGGCATCAAGCCGGTTTCAAGTGTCGCTCTAGGCACAGTGACAGGCATATAGTATTGCACCCAAGCACTAATCAAAGAGAAAATTATGACTGGAGGGCCATTCTCGAGTCTACGCTGCATTTCCTTTATACCAGGTGTTCCAAATTAAGCTTTATGGTTTTCTCAAAGTTAGGCAGGGAGAGGCACACGACGGCCACCTGTGCAAAATAAGTTGTGTGGCCAGAGGGACACAAAGTGAAATACTAATCATCGCTGTCTGCAGCCCAATGAACTAAAATTGATTAATTAAGTTTTTGTTGACTGCGCCGGGGGTATGTTTGTATTGAAAAGTTAGAGGCAGTCGTGTTGCTACACAGTTTCACTTGGAAGAGTTCTAGCGTGTCTGCTCTGAGATACCCGACTTGAAATTTTAATTCTCGTTCGCATGATTACGCATGCAAGAGTGTTGGGATCCCCGGCCACGGCGGCCGCATTTCGATGGGGGCGAAATGCGAAAACACCCGTGTACTTAGATTTAGGGGCACGTTAAAGAACCCCAGGTGGTCGAAATTTCCGGAGTCCCCCACTACGGCGTGCCTCATAATCAGAAAGTGGTTTTGGCACGTAAAACCCCATAATTTAATTTAAGAGTGTTGGGATCGGCGCGGAGCTTCTCCCTGATGTGACGAGGCTGTTGCGTGCGGCATTTAGTCTGACAACGGGGCGGAGGCATTGGCAAAGATTATAACTGTTCCCCTCCCCCTCTCGGCTGGCGAACTCAAGAAATGACAACGCGGTGTGCCGTGCAGTTGTTGCTTTTGATTTAAATAAAACTTACAATGCTTGGAAATCAGCAGTCACATTATTTGCGTAGCCCAGGCAAGGACCATGCCCGCTCGTCTAGTCACCATTACGCACGCGCACTGCCCTCCGGCTTCTCCGCTCGCGCCATTATCTCGGCACGGCAGCTGCCGTCACCGCTACAGACTAACGATGCGGTCGCGTGTTATGAAAGTGGTTCCGGGTTTTCGATATTTTACTTCGCCAGCCGAGTGGGGAAGGGGGACAGTTATCGTCCTTGCCAATGCCTCCGCCCCGTTGTCAGGCTAAACGCCGCATGCAACAGCCGCGTCACATCAGGGAGAAGCTCTGCGTCGATACCCGCTCTCTTGCATGCGTAATCATGCGAACGACAGTTAAAATTTGGAGTCGGACATCTCGGAGCACATATACTCCATAAGAATTCCTCCAACTTACACTGTGTAGAAAGACGACTGTCTCTAAGTTTAAATAAAAAAAATGTTAGTTCATTGGGTTGCTGACATCGATAATTATGATCTCACGTTGTGTCCCCCTGGGCACTTAACTTATTTCAGAGGCGGTCTTCGCGTGCCTCCCAGTGCCTAACTTTAAGAACACCATAAAGGTTAATTTTGAGCACCTTGTACCTCAAGACTATATAGTTCCAGTATAATTTGCGTTTAGAAAAACGCGAGGTTTTGGCGAGTCCCGTGGTTTTATTCATATTCAGTATTGGACACATCAAAGTCGACGGTACTTTGCTGCGAGCATGAAGTCAGGGATTGCTTTCGCTGCCTTGGTGACGGCGTTCTTACGAGGGCATAGTGCAACAACAATCGCCTGTTCGACGACGCTTGCATGGATCGTCTTCGCTGACTATAAAGAACACGTCCAAGCTACTGTCCTCGATAAGACAAAATGATTTCCGCTACCACATATGAGATATTACTGCTTCGATACTGCAGCTCGTGCTCAAGAATCGGCTTTGTTGGGCACGTACCTGTCACCTTAATCTTTCTTCTTCCCCCAATACGCCTTAGACTACCAGGCTGAATAAACATTTATTCATTAAGTCAAGCTTGCTAAAACAACACGTGATGCCTTAGCTAAGGTACACAACAGGGTAGATCGGTGATAACAAAAAAAAAAGCATGTCGCCCTTATATCTCCCTGCTACATTGCAGACCATGGTGAACCGCAAGGAAATAGCCGAGAGCTACTACCTCCTCCGCCGGGCAACCATGCACCGGTACTGGTCCAAGTTCTCCAAGGATCAAGCCGAACCAGAGTAAGTGATTAACTCGCTTCACATGATGAGGATTTCTTTCTTAAAGTTATTCTCAACGAATGGCCAGAACTCAACACAAGGTCAAACAAACTGCGAGCAATTACGTTGCTTGCTTTCACTGTGTTGTCAGGAAATCGCTGTAACGTATTTATGTTTAAATACATTTTTCTCCTTACGTAATAGGTGGCAGGGCTCCGCCTTCGACTTGGAGTGCAGATACGACTGCGAAGCCAACGCCTTGTGTACGTGACAAGATACATACACGCGTGAATTCTCTGTTTTATTCTGTGTCGCTTCCGCGAATCTCATCGGCGTTGTGTATTACTATAGGTGCCTTTGTCATGGTCCGCTCGTTCTAATAGCACTTTTTTCGTGCCTTGGGAACGGAAGACATAGTCTAATCTCTTTCTTTTTTTACTTCTGCGCTTCAAGGTACAAGAATCCTACAACGAGCAGATTAGCATAGGTGTTAAGCGTTCTCCTTTTATTGGGGCCCATTTACAGAAACACAGCAAAAATATGTGTTTTAAGTTTTACTTCCTACTCACAAACGTCAGGAAACGTGCTTAAGACATGTGACGCATATATTAACGGCAAGTCTTGGCATTAAAGTAAATATTCTTTCATTCTACGTGATGTTGACGTTGAAAACAAGTATAATGCTTTCAGATATACCAATGGGATTATTCAGTGAGCCTATTCTGCATTCGGACGTGTCTGCGTAAGTTACCCGTTGCCAGATCTTTTTTCACTCATCTTAGTATACCAATGTACGCTTTACCAGCCCCGACTTCAAGAAGTTCGTTAGCGGAAGAGGAAGTGCTTACTCTTAGCTATGTTGTTTCGTGGTTCGTTCGTGCAGTGTTCATATATAATTGGCTGGTGACTGACGACAGTCTCATCATCAGCCTGGTGAGACGAAAGTCTGTTAGGGTAATAAATCTTGAGAGTGTGAGGACGTAAGGAGCCAAGCGAGCGCTGCAAACCACGCCTCGGATCGTGGTAAGGCCCGTCGGACGCCGGCGCGTCACAAAACCTGAAGTGCAGTCGTTTCTTAGTCGACAGCGCCAGTGGCGAGAAAGTGCGAGTTTCGAAAGGGGATGTGTGCGTATTGTCAAACTGCTGCAGTCTGCATCCAATCGCATTATATAGGACAGATTAAGCGCTGACTCTGCGTGAGAATATGTGAAATAAGTTACTTTTATCCCTGCGAATGTTGCTACAAAATTACCAACAGTAATTTTTCTAGTTTCCTAGGCGTCGTAAATTGTATGTCACTGGGCATAACGATTTATTTCAGCCAAAAGGCCGAAGAGACAACGAGATATTGCATTCGTTTTCCGATATTCATTTTGGCAGAGCGTTAGATCAAAAGCTGCTGCGTTCGGCCATCACGTTCATTGCTCACAAAAGAAGAAAGAATGCACTTTGTCAATTTCTAAGTCTCTGAACTTTTTACAAATACAGGATCAGCATCAAATGAATTGAGTCCTTTGACATTAAAGATTACGAGAGACTTGCGTGAGCTAGGCATCAATGTCATCGTTAGACAGCCAATTTGATTATCTTCTCAGCACGTGTGTCTATCCCAGGTAGTGCCTTTTCTTGTTTAGTTTCTATGGCTTTTTTACTTGCTGATATGTTTATATGTTTACCGATATTCTTTAGACCACGTGATGTTTCTTTGCTTAGGTGTTTGCAATCACTTATATGTGTTGATCTTTTCAATAATAATTCAGTTGAGATTAAGCGCTCGTCCTGTCTGCTTCAAATCTTTATTTAAGTCCCTTCACGCTATAAGATAAGGATATTTTACCGTACCAACTCGCCCAACTTTCCTTCCTTTTGCATATGAAGTTACTCAGGAAACACATTTCTCCAAATTGGCCCTGCGAAGAAAACAAGTGTTAACACAGTCGTCTTCGCTTCGTGTGGGCACTGTGCCTATTCACTTACGAATGTGCGGCGCTTCGTATACGCAGTAAAAACAACTTTTGTCAGGAGTCAAGTTGGTTTTCGTCGCTGAAGCTATCTCGGACACAGAGATACGACCGCAGCGCTGTTTGTGCTTCATCGGCGCAGTGTGAGTGGCTTGCGCGGCTTATACAGCTTCGAAAAGTTGGTATTGGTGTCATCTTGGATAAAAGAGCTTTCGAAAAATAGGTCATTGCACGGATGAACCAGTGACATGCGCGGCTGCCGTAGTCAGCAATGTATATGAAAAACACAAACACTTGGCACGTACATTTAAATGTGAATTTTCCGTCTACATTTCTCCAGTATATTCAGCATCTCTCGGCCAGGCGCAAGGATTGCCCATGCTATGCTCGGCGCTATCGACAAACGAGGTAAGGAGCCATGATACGAAACTCTTTAATACAATCCTACTATTATTTATTCGTGTGGCTTATCGCATTCGCTTTCCTGACGAGATTACCTTTTAGGGTGAATAGAGATGCATATCTTCGTACCGATCTACGTGGGTCGCCAAAACTACTCGTCGAACTGAAACGCTGAAAACCCCATACAAGGCGACCATAAGAGCATGAACAAGATAACTGTCACCCTGGTTTGGCAGACAGCACACGTTTTCGCTGACATGGAATCCAGGCGCAGAGTGATAACACAAGCGCAGAAAAGTATGTTGTTACATCGCATAAGTCACATATAAAGATGTATTTACAGTATTTACACGAGAGATAACGATGCATATACAAGATGGCTGTCGAGAGCCATTCCACCTCTACACGTCACATCGTCTTCTTCTGACTGGCGCCTCTCTTGGTTGCGCCGTAACAATATTTAACCAGTGCGTTCGAGCAATAGGGATTAAAGGCAAAATCTGCTTATATCATCATCTTGTTTGCAATGTGTAAGAGCAGCTGCCCCATACAGTTCTACTTGGAAACCTCTTAATGTACTGCTTTAAATGTATGCTTGTTTTTCTCTGGGGCCACAAAAATAAATTTCAAATAAATTTTAAAGCGCAAAAACGTATGGATTCCTTCATTTGGAATTTCTCATCGGGGTTCTGGTTCCCTTTTTTGGTTTTCAAGTATTAATATTCGGAGTTACATATGCTCGTGCTCACCCGAAAAGATTTAAGAAGACCATTGCGACGTAGAGAGAATTTGTGTTACTTGTTTGCTTTCTCCGTAGATCTCCAGTGAGGGACGTCTACGTATATTGTCGTATTCTTTTCACTACTTCACGGGTAACCTCACATTGGGTATTACTCTTCGTCACTGCAAGCTGCGTTTCATATTAGGATGAGCGAGCCGGAGGATTGAAGGCGTGACAGAGTCGAGTGGGCATCAATGCAGCTGCCTTTGACTCGTATCGTTAGGTAAAGTGTGACTTTAGGCAAGTTCCTAAGTGATGGGCACAAATTTTAATACCACGAGCAAAAGAGAAGGACAACATTATATAAGTATGCATACGTATGTGGGGTTCGTCCCGCAGAAATTGGGACGTGCTGTCACTTTGCTCACGGTGCCAAGCGCTACGCCACAACTCTAAATAAGAAGATCCACGCAGGCTTCCTGTACACCGTGTCGAGCACGTACAGAAAGTGGTGGACAGAGGAGACGCACTACCGGTACGCCCAGGTACTATCCTGTTTCATGGAACAGTACAAGGGCATCGTCGACCGCAAGCTCCATCTCCGGGTGAGATCGCTAGTACCCAAGGAGGGGTCGAGGCATGCAGGGGCTCGTGGAATAGTTTCCGCATGTTTCGGTGATAGAAAAACGATGGTCTGTCTGTCTCTCTGTCTAAACTCTTTCTTTTTCTTTTTTCAGCTTACTTCTTCCGGAACCTCCGAAATGAACGTCGCTGACAATGCAGCACCGGAAGTACTTTTCGAGGTGAGAGCATAGCAGTCAACGTGAGAGCGGCAGCGATTCGCGATGCCACAAATGTAGACAGGAACGTCGGCGCTGGCAGCAAACAACTTCCGGCGCAGTTTTCGCAAGAAAGGCGCAGAAGCTATGTACGGCTACGTTGATGCGTCGGCGCGCAGAGACGTGCACAGGAACATATTCTTCATGAAAACGTTTTCGGCCTTTCGTTTCTGCGAGAAATTTTCGTGCGAGGAACAGCTCTATAGTCCAAGATTTACTCACAAGGTGCCGTGACGAGCGATGTTACTTTCTTCTGCGCCGCCGGTACCAATGTGAGACGTCGATAACATTTATTATCGCAAGTATCGTTGTTTTGCTATTCGCCGGTGACCGTTGTCTCTGTTACTCAGTTATGGCTTACTGCAAGATGTGCCTCTATATTCGGAATTTCTTTAATGCTGTAGCTGTTGATGATTCTACAGCGAAAGTCTATGTAATCACGTTGCGCGTGGACCACGCATTCCACTTAGACTTTGCTTCATGTGTAATACGTTATCGTAATGCGCTTGTGCCACATCTTCGCGGAACCGGTATAGACAACAATGCTTTAGCATGCCGTGATAACGTAGCCTGGAGCGTGAAATGAAACATTTGAGGCAGGGAAAAAGTCGCATTTAAAATTCGGATCCACATCGCCACTATCGCACAACGATAGTGCTAGAGGCACAGAACAGTTAGCTGAAGAATGGACGCTGCAATAGAGCTAAAAGGAATGAGAAACGCTTCTGCTAACGTTCTTGTGACCACTGCTGTTCGGCGTGAACGGTGGGCTCATGCGCAGGTTCGATGCGCAGCAGTAGCGATAAGGCATTCACGTGTAGCCTCCTTCCGGTTTCACATCCCTTTTTTTCACTGTACACCCAAACTAAACACGATTAAGCATGCTCAACTTTTCTTTGATAAGCATTTGTGATTCCACTTGCACAACCATAACTATGCTCAACGAGCTTAACAAATATCACTTGTGAGGCAAGCAGGTAGCAGCAAAATCGAATAGTGGAATAGTAATCTGTTACGAAAGACGCACTCACTCCCGTATATCATCAATGATGGACAACAAGCGCCAGCAATTTAATGAGCATCTGGAAGTAGCAATAAATAAATGACTGGACTGCATATGGGGCAGCGCAAGGTACGAAGAAAACGAGCCAAGGCGCTAGCACAGCGCTCAGGCCATGTTTGTCGCCTCGCTTGCTTTCTTTTTTTTTCTGTGCTCCTCTCAACCATGGATCCGTTCTTAAATTTAGAAGGGAGTCATTCGTGCGCTATAATTAACCGGTTTTATCCGTTTCACCGGGCTAGCCACATGCATTTACATTATTCTGACGGCACTGCGCGTTTGCGCTGCCCCGTTATCGCTGTTGGTAAACAATGCAGGACTATACATAATTCGCTCTGCATAGTTTGCTTCCTTGGCGGTGTTATGTTGGCACGGCAACCGACAATTGTGGGCATCGGCATGATCGCAGTGCGAGCAATACAGCGATCGCGATCAGCAATACAGCAGCGCGAGCAACTGGCTACGCAGCAGGGCCCCAGAAAATGCTGACACACTCGCGTAGTGGGCCGGAAGTGACGCACGTTAAAGCTATGCACAACTGAGCGAACATCTGCGCAGGTCCTATCTGACATCAGTGCTTTTTGCACGTAGATCGCTGTCTTTGTGTGATTGCGTGTGATTGGGGAGAGGTTTTGGCTTTCTGTACACCAATAAAATAGAGACCGTTCCCGTTATTATGCGAAAATTCTTTTGGTTGCTCAGAACAATTCGCGCAAAATGCATCTGTGGCGCAGATAATCAAGGAATAGAAGTAGTACCCTACAGCCTGCACCAGTTTAAACTCACGCCTCGAACAACCAGCGTCTTACCTCGAAATGTTCTCGGTATTCAATCACGTGCACAACGGCCGCAACTTTAGTGTTGCATGAGTTATTACAACGCACTGAAAGCAGGAGTAAATGACGCCTTCCCCGTTTCTGATTCAAATGACGATGAGAAAGGCGGGCTTGAAGCTATACACGGCAAAAGCACAGCCAAAACAGGCTCGCCTATGGACACGGCCTATGGACTCAATCGCCGCTTTGTGTGGCCTCATATTCGCAAAGCTATCAAACGCTTAATTTTGGGTAATTTTCGTTCCATAAGAGTAACATTTCTGCAACAAAAATTCATGAGGCCCGATAGAGCATTACTTCTTAAAAGGACCCTGAAACGATTTTGACGATTTTGTACAAACGTAAAGAGTCGTTAGAGTAGGTCCTTCTGATCATTCATTGACGCATCTAAGTGTTCCGCGTAAAGTGTGTAAATTATTATTAGGTTTTAGATATGTACATCGCTGCCGATCGCAGCACACCGCTCTGCTAAATTTTTAGCATCTTCTAACCATTTGAAGCAAATCGCCCTAATGACGCTAGTAGGGCGAGCTATCCGATTGGCGACCCGGGGGGCGCCATCAACAATTTTTTTTCAACTTTATGGTGAACAAATGCTGTTCGTAAAAGCTGGAATGTTAGTGAATTTGTTTCTATAAAAAGAAAGTAACAGAAAGAGAACGCACAATTACAATTTCTTACTACATTTAATCACTTCCGGCACACAGCAAGTGTCGTCTGCTTGTGTTTCAACGCGCTCCCTTTCGACGATAGCTCCACGGTCAGTAGCGACTGGTAATATGTCAAGCTACGACATCGTGTCCCTCTGCAAGGCAGCAGATGAGCGGATTGGCTGCAGTACATAGGACTACCGCTATGCGATCGGTGCCAGGATTTGCGTGTTTGCGGCCGTCACTTTACACCGGAGGATCACAACAGCAGCAGCGTTTCGCCACTCCGGTATTCGGGTGAACGCAAGCGCAAGGGGACAGGGCCTGGTCGTTTGACCGTGCCGTTTCACGGGATGAGCAGAGCGCAAATGTGAATAGTCCGCACGGTGCAGCCACGTGGTGGCATAGAGCTCAAGCAAACACAGTAGCAGTAACGAAGTGTATTCTTTTTTGCTGCCGGTGTGAATTTTTCGCAGGAGCGTAATCGTTAACACGTTGTTTTTGTAAATGTTTGAAATGTTTTACACTCAATTAGAGCAATATTAGCTCTTTGTTTGGCTGGTTAAGCTCTGCGCCAATGGGTGGCTTGACCGTGCAGACCAACCTGGCTGCTCACGTATGTCTACGCTAAAGTTCCTTCATCAGCTTGAGTTGATGCCTCCATCCATCCGTCGAAACGTCCAACTCGCCTGTGGTGACTGGAATATCAGACACGTTCGGCGCTGCGACAGAATGCTCGCAACGCACGCTGCTTCGATAGTTCTCGCTTGGGATCGACTGCCAAGCAGCTGGCGCAGAGGTTGGAGAGGCTTCGCACGCGCGCTCCTACAGAACCGGAAGTAGATGACACGACGTGCCATCATAACCCAGAGCCAGTGAAGGCGGAGCTTAGCCCCGATTACTCGGCGAACGAGTCGAGGAGAAAATTCAAGGCTATAGAGGAGGGTAACCTGTAATAGTCCGTAGCTCTCTTAATATGAGACGCTTCACACAAATTGTGGTGCAAATGTTCAACTTTAGCTGTACCCTACGCGTCTACAAAATTTGTCCCAACTGTTTCAGGGGCCCTTTAGGAAAAGAGCCTTCCATGTGGCAGGCGTGAAATGCAATTTACAACTGCGGCACCGTCACTCGCAGGGGCACGGATCGAGCTGTAGTGTTCGGGACCGGCTTGAAATATGCTTGTGCATTGAAGTTTGTATAGAGGGCTCTATCGTCTGTCATAACGTAAAGTTCCTCAATGAACAAAAGTTGAGCTGTCCTTTGAACATTGCCGTTCGCACGCCGGCTCCGCGCCAGTCTCCCCGTACAATACATAAAATAACAAGAAGAGACGCTCGCCCATAGCCCCCAAGCATTGAAATCGACAACCACAACGGCGCTGCCATCTTGCTACTCTTAATGTCCCTGTATATACTCCCGTTGCCTGCGCGAGCGCATACACGGACACTAGCTACTCGGTGCAAACGCGCAGACGCAGACGGCGAGATGCGATTCCGACGAGATGTGCAGTCAACGCGATCCCGAGCCTCCCGGAGTAAACTGGCGCCATCTAGCGCATGCTTACGCAAACACATCCTCTCACGCACAATAAATTTCAAAACATTTTATAAATAACCATTCGATCTCTCTAAACAATATGGCGAAAGACCTCTGCGCATTGTTCATACATATTTCAATAATATTTTATATGTTTGGGGTTACAACAATGAGCCGTAACAACATGAAGCCGTTTCGCGGTTGCCACATTTTTCGGTCAGCTTTTCCTCTGGAGCTATATGCGAACTGTACGGTTCTTCCTTCCACGCTCCGCCAGCTGCGTTGCTTTGTCCTTCCTGTTGGACTAGCGCAGTCACGTGACACCACGTGCTTTTTGATTTCCTTGTTTTTCGCGCGGAATAAAAGCGCGCGCTTTATGAAAAAGGCTCGCTGGTGTGATTTCGTAGAAGCTGCATGGTTGCGCCTCGGCGCGTGCCGTGTCCGGTGTCTCTGTCGTGAAGGGGCCGCTTGAAACCTCACGCCTCCTGTTGTCTGTGATGAGCTGCCGTGCATATGCTTGCAGGGAGTGATATAGTGAAAGTAGCAATTGCTTCGGCACTCCGGACGAGGAGGCATGTAGTGGAAATAATCCGTGTGCGTCGCAGTGTCAGCATAAGCATTAACGAACGTCCATACTTCCGTATTGTGAGGTAAATGGGATGCTGCAAGATCGCAGTGGATACTACGAGATTTTCCACCGCATACTCGTCTCGCCGATGCCACGTCACTTGTGCGTTCGTTTGTACTGTGTGCTGTCGCATTTTGTTGGTCTTTGAGCATGCAAATGCGCTGAAGTTCGGAAGAGGACCATTGCAATTTGTCAATAATTTCGAAATTTATTTCTGGAAAGTTGTGGCAATGCTATCAGTTGTAACGAAGCGTTTTCAGATGTGATATTACATTACATGATTGCTTATTTATTTATTTATTTATTTATTTATTTATTTATTTATTTATTTATTTATTTATACTGCAGCTTCTTTATAGGACTATGCAGGAGTGGAAATAATAGCAATATAAACATGGCAAACACAAGCACACACAAAAAAGGAACCAGGTATAACAAATTGGATATTCTAAATATACAGGCGACCATTAAAGCTCGAAAGGCTCTCTAGCACATGGGCAACCAGAGAAATCATGGAGAAATTGAAGATAAATTGCCATGGAATGAGGGGTGCCAAAGAAATGCTCCACCCTGACGTTAGAGCCAAAATTGTCACCGTAGCGCTGCCAAAAAATATGCACCAGATCTACTATGTGGAACGGAGGAAATGCCACGCGAAAGGAATTCCGAAAAACCACGGCACGGACGAAAACTCCCTATTCCTAGATGCGGTCAGGTACCCGGATAAAGAAGCTTTCACGACCGTGGCCATCGACACGAAAGGGGAAACAACATCGGCCTGCTCAGTCAAAGCCAGGCACTCAGAAGCCGCGAAGAAAGTATATATTGCACTATCCGTACTCAGCAGCAGGGGCCACAACAGAATTATCAGCGACTCTGATCTAAACCAGCAATTAGAAACTACACAGGAGCGTGGTGCTCCAGTGAAGCGGCCAAGATCCTAAATAGCACGGCAGAGGACTTCAAGAACGGAGTCATTACAACTGAATGATTGAATTGGATGCCGATGCACATAGGAGAAGATGAAGAGGACCCAGACACCCCCCGTCCCCCTCCCGACCTGAATGAGAAGGCCCACCTTGTCGCACGCCACCTCACCATTTGCGGCTGGAAACTCCCATCTCACGACTGCGGGGGCAGACATAACTCAAGACAATAAGGATAGGCCCCTCACCTCCCACGACATATTAGCACAGTACAAGAAACAAAGAGAAATTAAGCCACGACCCCTTAAATAGCCAGATAGATCGCAAGAGGTAGGCTGGATACGTCTACAAAGAAGAGCGTTTCAAAACGCAGTGCAGCTCAGCTGCATCTATACCCCAGGCAATTCCCCGACGCTGGCTGCAGCCTATGTAAACACGAATACGCAGACTTAGAACACAACTTCTGAAAGTGAAAATAAGCTACAATGCTTTTTGATCATAAATCCACGGACGTCCTTTAGGAGCGCTGGTGCGACGCGCTGACTAGCTCAGAATTAGCTCAGACCAAGTTTGCACCATTCAGCAGGCGCGGGAAATGGTGGAAAGGCTAAGCCTCACCTCGAGCACCTGGGTGGCCTAGGCCAGGCCGCCAATCGGCATGTTCTCCATAAAGGTTTGTCCAGTCCTGTCCATAAAGGCTCGTTTATTGTCAAGGAATGACCAGCACCAGACAATCAACTAAACAAACAAATAAGAATGAAGTGCTATTTTATAGCTTCTAGTTCCAGACGGGGTTCAGACTTTTACGTAAAGTCTCAGAGTAAATAATGAATCTCGTACTTTCAGGCATAGGCATAGGAGTAACGCAACACAGCACTGTGGGCGCATACCAAAAGCGAACACACAGCGCAACCAAAAGCGAACACACAGCAAAATAGCACCATGAGTATAACGAGCAATGATGCTTAAGGGAACCCACCGCAGAAGCATCGTGGCCGCAAAACTGTGGGGATAAGATAAATGTACGCCGTGTACAAGTATACGCCATGTGGTCGCAAATGACCACATGAGGTGCACTCAGCCAAATGAGGCGACTATTATTAAAAGCGAGTAATAACAAACTAACCGCGCTCTTGCTCTCGCATAACAACTTTGTTCACGGCCTTACTACCTGAAGTAACAAGTAGAGTGGCACTGCGGCACCGTGCAGGAGACTTCCTGAGATTGTCAGCTAAACTTTGGAACACCTCACTTGTTCCATTGTGTTTTACCTTGACGTTTACACCGAAGTTGTTGCACGTTAGCCGAGTTCTGTGAACGACGCCGAGTGCGCTGGGACGCTGAAAAGTAAATTATTACACACAGTTGTACCAAAACCAAGCGCAATATGCGAAAATGCACACCACACCTGAGAAGGCGCGCACCGAATTAGGGGCTTTACCACGACAACTGAGCTTGCGGAGAGCTCTCCTATTAGCACCAAGCATTTCACACTGTGCTCTAGCGCGACCGAATGAGAGAAACCGGGTACATGCGCGCACGGTGTCCGGGTTGTCGTGGCTCATTTAAACGCGTAATCGCGCAAGCAGTGGAATACCTATTTTTCGATTTAATTCAGAGGTAAACATCAAAAGTGTAATTTCTAAGAAAAAATGAAACATATTGCGGTGAGATTGAAAGCACCCGACTCGAGCCACTACCACACAGGCTCAACAATACCGGAGGTCGTCTGCTACGTGGCAGCAGTGAAGGCGCCGCCACCGTCGAAGAGTAGGTGCTTGAGAGTCAAGAACGAGCGTGTAGATGGGGAGAACGGTGGACGTGGCGCTACACTTAAGCATTGATGGGTTTTATCAAAACTCTCAAGCGCCATTTCCTTCTCGCCTGTCAGCCGGCCCCGATATTGTAACTTTATGCCGGCCAGTGTAAAATGATAGCGCGTGCGCAGACGAGCATCACGTGGGCAACCATTGCCGAGAAGCCATCGTACAGTGAAAGGAGTGGAGAAAGACATAGCGTTGAAATCCTCGTTCACTGAAAAAAATCGAGAAAAAGCAGCACAAAGGTAATTTTGTGCCCGCCTTATGGTGAGGGAGCGCTAAGGAAGCTTTCACTGAGGGCGGCTTATTAAGGGAGCTATCAGAATTCAGATAAGGCAGCCCAATCGCCATTCATGCTCCCTTACTGAAGTATGGAAGGTTTCGGAAGTTGGGCCTTCTTTTTCTTTTTTACGAAAAATTTGCGTTATTCACCTAAAATGTAAACAGCATATGTTAATGGATCAGGCTTTATTCATCATTTTGTTACTCTATGCCATTTTCGTTTTCTTTTTTTTTCGTCGTCACAGGCTTTCCGACAGACAGTCGACGACATGGACATAGACAACCGGCGCTTCTCCATGTCTGGACTCAGCAAATTCACCCTCGATCAGCTCTTCTTTATTTCCTATGCCATGGTACTTCCATTGACATTCCTTGACAATATATTTATTTTAACCATTCCGAAACATTTGAAGGACAAATTAAGAATTTCTGTCACTGTAAAACGGTTGGTACCGTCTACAATACTTTTGACAGAAACGGAACTCGTGCATAAAACATGTTTCCGCCAACAAGCCGCAGTGTTTGAAATTTGTCAACCACACAAACAAATCGTCACAAACAAAAATAACGGCTGCCGCACATCGGTGCTGAGCTTTGAACATCCAATGCAGAGAAAACTTCGGTTGAAGTTTCGGCTTCGTGAAAATTGTATCATCGGCAAAAATAAAAGCTGCTGTAAAGAAAAACGGCAGCTCGCCCAAAATTCAAGTCAGGTGGTCGGTGTTTCTTGCTGCGAAAGTGCCTCGATGCTCGCGCGTAAAATAAGCACCTTCTGTCAACTCCACTTTATTTTGCCGTGAGAACCACATCAGAGTTAGCGCCGTTTTGTAGTAACATACTAGGCACAAATCGGTATATAGTGTCCTCGTGAGCCGTCAGCATGATGGCTTAAGTGCGCGGTATTCAAAGGGAGAACTGAAATGTGCGTAAACTTCCCCCTCGTAACGATATTGCGGCTACTTAAGGAACCTTGAAAATATTTCGGAATCGCAAATTCGCTTAATGCAAATGCTTCGCTTAATTTCTCCTATAAGGGCTGCGAACCGACTGCCGTCAATATGGTCCCTGTAGACCAAACAATCTACATACATCATAACGGTTATTTTACTTTAACGTTAACCGATTTCTGTAGTATAGACAGTGCCATTTAGCACAAATACACTTATTGAGCTGGAATACTAGAAGAGATAGATGTTGCACACACTGCATATACGTACGCAAAATTAACTAATTAACAAAATTCACTAATTATTCTTCACTTTTTAGACGGACATTATGCAATACAGGAATCGAAGCCAGTAATCTCACAAGGAACATTCTCTTAGAACTATTTTTTAAGTTAGGGGCCCGGTAAGGTAAAACTAACTCGATCAGTTTTTATTCCAATCTCTTGACGTGAAATTCACGTAACCTACTGCGCAAGGATCGGGCGGTAACAAGCAGCGTTCTTTGATTCATTTATTTATTATACCTCAAAGGTCCCAAAACGGGACGTTACATGAGGGGAACTTTGCGGATAAGTGCACTGGCGTTCCAGTTGCTTTTGTGCTTCAATGCATAAAACGACGTTTTGTTAAGAAAGTAACTGGAACGCCAATGCAGTTCTCCACAACGTTCGGGAATTAATATCTCGAAAGTGGTGTCACCCTGAGAATTCGTTCCAAGTGGATTTGCCTTGCGAACTCCACGGCAAGAATTTGTAAATTTCAACATGGGCCATAGGGTAATTATTTAAGAAGTTAATTAGTCAATTGATTTAATTATTTGATTGTGCATTTAAATTTTTGTGCAAGTACTCTCCGTCTCTTCGAGTAAGCCGGCTCATGAACTAGAATTTTACTATCTGCAAAAGGCAACCTTTAAAATTGTTTGGAAGTGTTCGCTGAATCACCCCGGATATATATCTAACCTACTGTCAGACTGTCTCTGTAGATGTGATTAGACACATTCGCTTGTCGTTGGTTTATGCAATATCAAAATTTTGCGCCTTATTCAATGTGTTACGAACCTGAAACATGCAAAAACTACCTATATAAACATTGGCGCGAGGACACTGAACGCCACTGATAACTGACAGAAGTTTCATCGGCGTGCGGAACGACGCAAATCACATATTGCACAATCGCACATGCACTTTGCTGAACAGCTATTTTCTCGCTCTGCGACGTTAAAAAGGCAGAATTGCACATACGCACATATCTATGTGCAAATATGGACTCGCTTTCAGTGCAACCAAGATTAACATATAAAGCTGTAGATATATAAGGTGCAGGAATAAAATAGCAATTGTGGTCCTCTTCATCCTGAATTTATGGTACGAAATGCATAATCATCTTTCTGGTTGCATTCACTTGAGTAGTCCTTCACGCTGACCTGTTTTAGACGGTGACTCTAGAATAAAGTGCTGCAAACAGCGCAGGTTATCATGAAATGTATTATAGCAAGCACTGCAAGCTGCGATGCTCTTATTTTTTGTACATTGACCGCTTGGACGCAGGGATTCTGTGAAGAGCAGAAGGAGGACTTTCTCAGGAAGCAAATACTCCATGGTACAACAAGTCCGGCAAAGTACAGGTGAGATCACTTGTCTTTGTTGATTTAGGGTTAGAGAGGCCTGATTGTAATGTCACTTTGCGCAAAATAATTTGTCTATTCAATTCTTTGTTCCGTAATATGCGCTTCAGTTATCTTTGAGTACCTCTGGTGCCTAATGTAACTCTCCAGAACTAAGAGATTTGCTGCACGAAGAGTCCAGTTACCCGCCATGGTTGCTCAGTGGCTATGGTGTTGGGCTGCTGAGCACGAGGTCGCGGGATCGAATCCCGGCCACTACGGCCGTATTTCGATGGAGGCGAAATGCGAAAACACCCGTGTACTTAGGTGCACGTTAAAGAACCCCAGGTGGTCAAAATTTCAGGAGTCCACTACGGCGTGCCTCATAATCAGAAAGTAGTTCTGGCACGTAAAACCCCATAATTTAATTTTTTTAAACAGCCTAGTTGGTAAGTAGAATGCATACGTGAGCACCACATAAATGTTATCGTTGATGAACAAATTCTTGAGAAATTACTCGCAAAGCAAGCACAAGCCTTCCTCTTGAAGAACGCTTATAATTATTCGGAGAAATTAAAATATGGGACCGCCGTGATGCGTCACTAATAAACATAAGTAGATCTTGTTCTTACTACAGAAAGCAAGAACCTGGATCTTTCGTATCTTTACTAGAAAGCTCGTTGAAGCGAACTAGTCGATAAAATGATTAACAGGTAATGCAAAAATTTGTAAACGGGCAGGCTGGGCGGCAGCATATATAAGTTCTACATCCTTTATATGTAAAGGCTTACAGCAGCGTAAACTAGTGCTTGAGTTTCACGTGCATAACATTCTGCTGGCTTCTGGACATTCCATCTGTTCTCCCTTCGCACTTTCCTTCTGGGTAATCTCCAAGTTGGCTTAGCCGCTATGGCTTTGCGCGAGCACGAGCTCGTGGGTTCTACTCCCGGCTCCTGAGGCTGCATTTCCATGGGGTGAAATTGAAAATTATCCGTGTACTTAGGTTTATATGTGTACGTAAAAGAACCTCAAGTGATCAAAATAATCTGGAGTCTCCCATTACGGTGTACCTCATAATGATGTCTTGGATTTGGTACGTCAAAATTCTGAATTGAATTGATTATTTTTTCAGTCTCTATTTGTTACGCAACAGGAGCTTTTGAATTGTCAGAAGCGCAGCTCAAAATATGGCTCGGCGGTTCATGTCAACGTGCTCCGGCACGATACATTGGAACAAGGAGGAAACAGAAGACTTTGGTTGTTAGTCAGGTTGGCGAGATTTCTTTAGCTTTATCTTGAACAGACGAGTCAATTGAGCAGTTCAAAAGCGTACAGGGGGTCGTAGGCGTGGTAGTCCCACTGTGGGTAAAAAAAAAGACGAATTGTGGTAATAGGCCTGTTGAAAGCACCCGACCGCGCAAATCCTTAGCACATTCAAATGTATACGTTCGTCGACATTGTGTCGCAGGGTGAACCTCCCGTTCAGCAACATGCCGTCGTTCGCCAAAGCATTCGGCTGCTCCGAGGACAGCCCCATGAACAGGACCCTGCGGTGCACCTTCTGGTGACGCCACCTTCCAACTCATCAATCCCTTCCGGTTGTCTGCTTCGTTTACTCGAGTTGCTGCGCCGGCTGTGTTTGTTGGACCGGGCTTTTCGGACAGATGATACAAATAAACATTTCGTAAAAGAAATTGCGGTTCACGTAGAGACACCATATCCATGGTTTAAACCACGTTCGCAGTATTTTAATGTAATCATGAGCTCACTCAGCACCCGTACTGCCTGTTCGAGGAGCGAAGGGCATTTGACGGAAGTACGGAGCACACCACAACCTGATATCTGTACCACCTGCCCAGGTTCCCGCACTATGCACACATACATTTTTCCACTTTAAAACTGCTAATTCGCAATAAAAGTGGCGAGAATTCGGCTCTCATACGCAGGTGCAGATGTTACCGCACCTAGCCGTTGCAACGACTAGCGTTTAAGACTGGTTGCTTTGGGTCATCGATGATGATTTTGTAGCAGTGGTAACCAACGTGTCGCGCGAAGCCAGCAAGAAATGCAGCTTCCGCTGTTAAAAGTGACAATCAAGTTGAGCCTCCTTTTTTTCTGCTTTAGTGGAGCCAACCAGATTTCGGAAGTCGTGATTTTTTTTCTTCCCCGAACTGATTTGGGCATAATGCAGCTGCGTGATATAGCCTTCATTAGGATTTTTGTTTTGGCAAGTTGGTAAGATAGAAATATTAACCCCGTGAGCATTGCTGCTTCACTATAGTAAGGTAACATTACTTACAAAGCTGACGAATACCATCTGTTTTCCTGAATTGATTTTGGTTTTCATTACCTTAGAGTTGCCCGTTGGTGCACCATCACATGTTTTTCTTCTGTCCACCTGCATGACCCGTGATACAGTAGTTTGGTGCAGGCAGAATGAGCTTCACTCTCATTTTGAACACAGGCATGGTTACTGTGCGGACGTTTGTGGTGGTGCTTGTTCCTCAAATAATGACACTTAACCACTACGGGATATTGGCTATCGCCTCTGGAAGCTCCCCGCCGAAAGAAAATAGCCACTTTATTCGATTGCGTAGCGCTGCCACATCCAGTGCGATAGAGATGTGTCCGGTACCATCGCAAAGTGACTCTAGTACATCGAGGTAACTGCGCCCCACTGCCTCAACGGCCGAGACTTTACTTAGTTATTTGCTATAGATCCATGTACTGCTGCAAAACTTCGTGTCCTCACTTGATTACCTCACGCGTGAGGTAATCGTGTGACGGAGGCCCACACGTAGTGTCTACAGCTTCACAGCGAAGCAGTGGTATGAAACGCAAGATGCTGCGTCTGAACGAGAAGATGGCAATTAGAGGGCACTATTTTTGTCACTATTTTCGGATAGAATTGAACATGCTTTCAGGAACCGAGGAAGCCTAAAAGCAGTGAAGAACAAACTAGGAATAGGCAAGAATCAGATGTATGCGTTAAGAGACAAAGCCAGCAATATCATTACTAATATGGATGAGATAGTTCAAGTGGCTGAGGAGTTCTATAGGGATTTATACAGTACCAGTAACACCCACGTCGAGAATGTGAGACAGAATAGTCTAGAGGAACTTGAAATCCCACAAGTAACGCCGGAAGAAGTAAAGAACGCCTTGAGAGCTATGCAAAGGGGGAAGGCAGCTGGGGAGGATCAGGTAAGAGCAGATTTGTTGAAGGATGGTGGGAACATTGTCCTAGAAAGACTGGCCACCCTATATACACAATGCCTTATGACCTCGAACGTACCGGAATCTTGGAAGAACGCTAACATAATCCTAATCCATCAGAAAGGGGAAGCAAAAGACTTGAAAAATTATAGACCGATGAGCTTACAGTTCGTTGCCAACAAAGTATTTACTAAGGTAATCGCAAATGGAATCAGGAACACCTTAGGCTTCTGTCAACCAAAGGACCAGGCAGGATTCCGTAAAGGCTACTCAACAATAGACCATACTCACACTATCAATCGGGTGATAGAGAAATGTGCAGAATATAATCAACCCTTATATATAGCCTTCATTGATTACGAAAAAGCGTTTGATTCAGTCGAAACCTCGGCAGTCATGGAGGCATTACGAAATCGGGGTGTAGATGAGCCATATGTAAAAATACTGGAAGATATGTATAGCAGCTCCACAGCCACCGTAGTCCTCCATAAAGAAAGCAACAAAATCCCAATAAAGAAAGGCGTCAGACAGGGAGATACGATCTCTCCAATGCTATCCACAGCATGTTTACAGGAGGTATTCAGAGACCTGGAGTGGGAAGAATTGGGGATAAAAGTTGATGGAGAGTACCTTAGCAACTTGAGATTCGCTGATGATATTGCCTTGCTTAGTAACTCAGGAGACCAATTGCAATGCATGCTCACTGACCTGGAGAGGCAAAGCAGAACGGTGGGTCTGAAAATTAATCTGCAGAAAACTAAAATGATGTTTAACAGTCTCGGAAGAGAACAGCAGTTTACGATAGGTAGCGAGGCACTGGACGTGGTAAGGGAATACAACTACTTAGGGCAGGTAGTGACCACGGATCCGGATCATGAGACTGAAATAACCAGAAGAATAAGAATGGGCTGGGGGACGTTTGGCAGGCATTCTCAAATCATGTACAGCAGGTTGCCACTATCCCTCAAGAGAAAAGTGTATAACAGCTGTGTCTTACCAGTACTCACGTACGGGGCAGAAACCTGGAGGCTTACGAAAAGGGTTCTGCTGAAATTGAGGACGACGCAACGAGCTATGGAAATAAGAATGATGGGTGTAACTTTAAGGGATAAGAAAAGAGCAGATTGGGTGAGGGAACAAACGTGAGTTATTGACACCTTAGTTGAAATCAAGAAAAATAAATTGGCATGGGCAGGGCATGTAATGAGGAGGGAAGATAACTGGTGGTCATTAAGGGTTACGGACTGAATTCCAAAGAAGGGGAGCGTAGCAGGGGGCGGCAGGTGGACGGATGAGATTGAGAAGTTTGCAGGGACAACATCGCCACAATTATTAAATGACCGGGGTAGTTGGAGAAGTATGGGAGAGGCCTTTGCCCTGCAGTGGGCGTAACCAGGCTGATGATGATGGTGATGATGATGATTTTTGTTAATCACGACCATATAAAGGCAGCAGACAATGAAGCCAAGAAAGACATCGAGCTAATTACTTATAGTTGAAAATGAAATGTAGAAAATAATGAAGGGGAAATGAAAGTGGACGAAAAGGTAACTTGTCACCGGTAGGGACCCAACGCGCAAGTTTCGCGTTACTCGAAGACTGTAGGGTCACGTCATGCAGCGCGTGACATACTTCTAGAGGAGGGGTGTGTCGCATTACTTGCTGCGCGCCATTGAAAAAGGGAGCGGGCCAATGTCCCCCGCCAATAGACGCAAAATTACCGCGCAAAGGCCGCTGGAGTCCCTTGGCCTGTATTTGCGAGCTTCTTTCACGCACGAGAAACACTTTTATCTAGCATGTATTGAGTGATAGAAAGCCATATCGGGAGTTTTTCACGTTGTTCTACAATTTCTGCATTGACAATCTTCATATTGTTACGTAGGAAGACGCAGACGAAAAGCTATGTACAAGTATATGTACAGGGAAATACGCCGCACTTGGCCAAGAGGCCACTCTCCGCGCTAGCTTCTAATCGTCGTCGTCGTCGTCTTCACACTGCTCGCCTCTTCGTGATCACAAATACTGTTCCGTAGTAATATAGTAATGTAATAGTAATGTAATATTTGAGAAGTTGATTATGTATTGAGAGTAAATACTTAATTAGGTGGAATGCAAAAAATAATCAGGGTATCTCCAAGCGACGGCAACTAACATTACCTTGGTTGCGTCCAGCTACGTGGCATTTGCGCATTTTTAAATCTTCGTGCATCATAATTGGGACTGCGGTGGTGAACTGCGGTGAATTGGTGAACTGCGGAACACGCTTCTATAACTACAGCGCTCGCTCCTCAGCGGCCGCACGGCCACAATCTGATCAGGTTCCACAAGGTCCGACACCTTCAACTGTCCCGACAGAGGCACCCCTCAGGTAGCTATACTCTCTCCACTGCTATTTAATGTGGGGATGAGAAAGCTAGCCCTGGAGCTAGATAAACACCCGAATCTCGGCTGTGCAATATATGCCGATGACATCACGTTCTGGGCTCACCAGGAGTCCTATGGGGACAAGCAAGAAACTCTTCAAAAGGCCATAGACGCAGTCGTGGAATACGCGAGGGTGACGGACATGGCATGCGCACCCGTAAAATTGGAATTCATTCGGGTGCGTGCGAAATACGCAAGAAAGAAGGACTGGGTGCCACTCACTCTGACTCCCGACGGGGCGCGAATTCGTGAAGTGGAGGCACTCAGAATATTGGGGATGTGGATACAGCAGAACGCTGGAACATCCTGCACCCTTCAAAGACTAAAGGCGGTCACAGGAAACGTGGCCAGAATGATACGGAGAGTGGCAAGAAGCAGAGACGGCCTAACGGAGCGAGAGACCGTCAGCCTGGTTCACGCATTCGTAATTAGCCGAATCACATACGCCCTTCCGTATCAGGCCTTGACAAACCAAGAAGTTATACAGACAAACACAATAATAAGAAAAGCCTTCAAAGCCGCCCTTGGTCTTCCCGAATGCGCTAGCACTGAGAGATTCGAGGGACTGGGTCTGCACAATACTTTTGACGAGTACGCAGTCGCGACGTTATATGCTCAGAAAGAACGGCTTTGTACTTCAACTCAGGGCAGGAAAGTGTTGGCCAGGTTAGGCTTTCCCCTGATGCGGAGAGGAAGTGGCACAGTATAGCAGAGAGGAAATGGCACAGATAGACCGCAACGTTCGATCGCACATCGCGGTTGCCCGAATTCCCAAAAACATGCACCCCAAGTACCATCCCGGACGACGCAGAGCAAGGGCAAAAACTCTTCACAAACGTTTTGGCATGAGACCTGGGGTGTAATATACGGATGCCAGTAGAGCCAGCTCAGACACTTTCACAATAGTATCTACATGCAAGAATAACAACAACGGCATCCTTCAAAACCGCCTCGGCATGCGTGGCAGAGGCTGCAGCCATCGCCTTGGTTATTCAGGACGTCAAGCACCAAACCAATTCGGCTGTCATATTATCCGACTCACAAGCGGCTTGCCGCCTTTTTCTACATGGAACGGCAACCAAATCAATAATCAAAGTTTTAGGCAACCAACTAGAGGGGCACCACGCTATATGGTGTCCAGCACACGAGCGACTGGAAGGAAACGCGAGGGCAGACAGTATTGCTCGAGGATTAAACGTCCGAGCAATGGCATGGCCTAGCGACGAAGTTCCACCGAATTCTCGTGACATGCTCCTACAGCAAAGGCAGGAGCGGAGACGTTTTGGACATCCAAACTCCGATTTAAACGGCCAACAGGAGAGGGACTGGCGTCATATTCAGACGAATACAAAACCCAACCTGCACCTTCTACACAGAATACACCCCAAGAGGTTCACTGACGAGTGCCCGTGGTGCACAGACACACCCACACTAAAACACATCACATGGTAGTGCCCCAGGAGGCCTCCGCACATAGACAGCCCCATATTACACCAACATCTACTAATGAGAAATAGGCAATGGGAGACATGGCTTGCGGACGAGGGTCGGGAGAGCCAGTTGGCTCTTCTGGACCAAGACCAGCGAACCGCTCGTGCCAGGGGACCCTGGAATAGGGACTCCAACCATCGTGCCTTATTTTATTTATATTTAATATAGTTTTCACTCACTCACTCCCGTGTGGTGCTACAGCCACAAGAATGTTTGCGCAGCAGTGAAAGACTATTCTTCATACCAATCGGCTGTCTTCCTAAAACAGTAAATTTCTGATAATTATTTATCTATTTTTACTCAGTCTAGCGTGATGACTGTTTCAATTTCGAATACCGAGCAAAATACGGCTTTTCGCATTACGTTTTTTTATTAATGATGACTGTTCCAATCTTGAGCATCGAGCAAAAGACGTCTTTTCCCAGTACATTTTTTCCTAAGCTTCTTTGACCCACTTTGTGCTAGTCGCCCAATTTTTGGCCGATGTCCCATAGTGGGTACGTGCTGCTTGTGCAGAGGAACAATAATAGCGGTGAGCGTCACGGTATAGTGTACCAATGAGACATGTAAACGTTTTGCGCGTTATAACCGGTTTGCTCTGTGGTAATTTTCTCCCATTATTTGGCTACGGTTCGTCCAATGGAGGGCCCTCCTTGATGTGCCGCCAAGGTAGAGGAGGAGAAATTCTCATGATTATTACGGGAAAGCTCGGAAACGTGCGGTTCACCAATTTCATAAGGTTCTGCGTGGAAGGGCCATCAAAAGACCTTGTAGCTACATGCGAAAGCCAAGTAATATTATATCACATGTTTGTGACAGGGCTGTGCAACTTCAAACTTTTTATAGTGCATCAGCTTATCCTCCCAACATAGGCCTCTGCTCTATGCCATCTCCGAAGACAGTGGCATTGTTGAAGAAAAAGAATGACAATATCTAAAGCGCCGGACAGAAGAGGTATTCGAAGAAAATTATATGGAAGATGGGAGCAGACAAGAATGTGCAGACATTTATTGAAAACACTAGTAAAAAAAAACAAACACGTAGATATGTAAACATGTTATATATGTGCATCTGTGCGCGTGTGTACGTTACTACAGAACCTGATATGCTGAGGGGTGAATACAAAGCTGTCGTTTACAAAGATGTCAAGCCGAAGAGTGGTTTAACGAGGATTTTTTTTTTTAACGTAAGGTAGTGTGCATTCATTTACTTCATCAATAGATGTATAAAAGGGCACTTTCAGTATGCTGCTTCTTAGAGCGTTTTATTCATCTAGCTGTGAGGCCAGGGTACAACTGGGGAGCGTTGCGATTGACCCGGGAATCCATTTCCCCAAGTGTCGGGCCACTTTCGAATGTCGCTGTTTCGATGGTGCCACTGGTCCTCCAGCCACCCTCCCAAGAGAGCGCAGGTCTGTTGACGAACTGCGTCACTTCTACGGCTCTGACCTGCAGTGCACAATGTCACGGGTAAAAAGACAACGAACAAAGAGAGAAAAGTCAATAAGTAGAGACCGGATTCTAGGCAAATCCCTATTTTGTTTCTCGTTACATAATGAAACTTTTCGTTATATGAACGTATACTGAGCGTTGGGAAAACATTCAGTATTGTCTTTATAATGCCTATACAGGGAGATCATCTTTAAGTTGTAAGAATTTTTTATGGATAGCCTGTGCCAGACCACATAATTCTAGTCCTTGAGCTAGATTATTCAGAGAGGCGGACATTACTTGCACGAGAAATCGAAACACATTCCACTAATGAACAAAAATTAACTAAATAACTATGCATTCATTCATCTCCTGCACATACTGCATTTTACGAAATATAGCAGGCGCGCTTGCAAGGGGCATCCAATGAATATTATTTTTCAGTTCCCAGAATGACACTAGTTTAGAGATTACATTGCAGTTAGGAGTTTGAATTGAACAAGAAAGTAACTGGAACGCCCATGTCTTTCGTCCCACAATTTAGGAAACACGTCGAATTGGTGTCAACCTTCAAATTGATTTCGAGTGGATATGTATTGCAAGCTCACCGGCTAAATCGGAACATGTGCCGTAAAGCAATTAAGAAGTTAATTAATGAATTGTTGTTAATTAGTTGAATATGTGTTTCGATTTCTCGTGCTGATAATGTCCACGACTTCGAATAATCCAACTCAAGGGAAACAATTATGCCAGAGTCGATTAAAAAAATCCATTGACATATTAACGCTCTTTGCGCCTGCTTATGGCATTAGGGCTTATGCATGCTTGTTGTGAACATCGGCTATATTTAGCCTTATTTTTTCGCTTTCAAGTGCAGTTTCAGATTCTCTTGTTGTTGCCTAGCACCATCAATAGTTCTCCAACTCTACCGGGTTCAATAACAAATCGCCGGCCCAGTCCACATTACTTTTCTTGTGGTCGTATAGTGGTCAGGCAATCTCCTCTCTGCTGCTCAGCCATTCCCAAATGAAAGACATCCAGGAGTGTGTTGATTCGGCAGGAGACACTTAACTCCGCGTGCTACACGTCTGATTGAGATACCGTGTTCTTCCAACCGTGAGGTTGTACTCAAATTCACGAGCTGAAACAATTCGTACGGCAGACTGCAATCCCAGGGTGCCACCTAAGCCAACATTGCGGAAGCACCACCTCGGGCTTGTGTATGCAGAAAGATTAGGAAAAATCAGAGAAGAGCCTGGCGACTCCTGGATTTGTTTTTCCAGTAACGAGACGACAAACGTGAGGGGACGCATTGTCGCCCACCTTGTAGCTGGGATGCATGCGGCAGACGAGAGGACAAGTATTTTCCTAGTGCGCTCGAATCCTCTGGAGAGAACGAAGGGGGAGTCTATAGCGTGTCAGTTCCTCAAAGTCCTGTACCTTACAGAAATCAAAGACGCGAAGGTTCTGCTACTCTACACGAACGCCACAGCCTACACGCACAATGCTGGTCACCGGCTGAAGACATTCTACCCCCGGATGATGCATGTCACACGCCTAGAACATGTACTACACCGCGTTTCTGAATTAAGGAAGTACTTCAAGGACGTCATTGCGCCAGCCAAGGCTGTGTTCCTGCAGGAGCCCTCTCACTTGCGCCGGCGACATGCACTAATATGAACGATAAGGTGAATGTAAGCAAAACAACAATCAGAACTGGTCGTCGTTCCTTCTCAGTGCCGCGGTTTGAAGCCGCGCGGCAGTCCGCTACTGTGCGAAAGCGCCATGTCCGACGCAACCGGCGATGCACGGTCCCCTTCGCCGCGACCATCAGCAGTAGAGCAACCGAACGGCGCACTAGAAATTTATCAAGCGTGATGATGTACCGCGTGAGTGTGAGGCCGAAGTCTGGCGTCACTCGGGGCACTCTCGCCGTCAGCGCGCCGAGCGAGATAGCAGCGTCTCGCTGTGGCCCCGCAGCCGCTCCGGCCACCTAAGCCGTGGTCCGTTTACTTTTTTGGCCGACAGTACATGTGCGAACGTTTGAAAAACTGCACATTTCGAAGACAGACGCACAAACTTCGGCTAACACTAGGTCCATACAATTACTGTATATTGAAATTTGTGCGCCTGTGTGTGACATGTGCTGCCTTCCTCATGTCCGGACGCGTGTAGAATTAGTGCGGATCGAGCGTAAGTCGGCCCTAAACCTGCTGCAAATCTATGTGGCCCTGGTCCGCTTCCGCTGCTCGGTTAACGTGCTGCATTTAATGCTTCGTTCCCACCTTATCGGTCAGGACCTTCTGGCTCCGCTGGTGCTCCTCCCGGCAGCGATTTGCCTGTAGGAAAAATGAACGAAGAAAATACACATTTGTAAGCACAGAGTTCTTACATATAGAGTAGCACAATGTATCAAATTAGTAACACCGGACGTGCGTGCATAAAAGAGAAGTGCATAATAAAGTTTTCCTAAGTCGTATAGTGAAGGTCGAAAGAATCGCTTGTCGTCGTGTAAAGGTACGTCCTCACTTGCGGAAATAAGGGCGCACGAGGCGGCGCGCTTCAAAACGCGCACCGCGTTCCGAAGGCCACACCACTGCGCGTTCGCCGTCGCGGCGGGCAGGCGATAGTAAAACCCCTTAAACTTCGTAAAGTAGTGCCACGCTTTCAAGAATGCCGCGTCCTCGTCGCGCGCTCTGGCCGAGGCCGCGTCGCCGTTGGCCTAATAGCATCACGTGGAGCCCCGCGCCGCAATCAGCGCCATTTTTGGTCGAGAAGCGTTCACGGAGTGGCGAGGAGCTCATGTTGGCGCCGTTCACGGAGTGGCGCCGTTGCTACGCTCGAGCAGTGTAGGGGGCGCCACGGTCGAGGAGGGAGTGCGAAAGAGAGAAGAAACGAGGAGGAGTGAAGGCGAGGGAGGGAAGTGTCGCCACTTTACGAAGTTGAAGGAGTTTTAGGCGAGAGTTCTCGCCCTCTCTCGAAATGTCTCAGGAGCCCGTGAGAATCCCCGCGCGTTTCAGTCGTCGTTTCTCCCCGGCTTCTGGGACACGGCGCGCGCTCCTGTCCTCACCGCCCACGGGATGATTTCGGTGCCTGTGATTGGCTTGCTCGGGTTTCGGAAAACGCGGCGCCGCGAAAAAATGGGTTAGGGATCTGTCCTCGCGCGGCAGAGAATTCTTGCCGCGAAAACGCCTTTGGCGGCGCTTTCGTGTTTGTTAGCGCGCCACCTAGCGCGCGTTTATTTCCGCGAGTGAGGACGTACCTTCCGATTCATCATGCGAAAAAGAGGTGAGGCGTGCAGACACGTTCAAACAATTGCATGGGCCCCTGACCCCGCTGCTCAAAAAGTCATTTTATTTCCCTCAGGTCTTATGCAAGCTTCTACCTTGTTGTCGTTCATCAAGCTCCTGATTTTCCTGTCACTTGTACCCAATTTTGACGACTGCAATCCCACGGTAGTTGGCAACGATATAATATCCGTGGCTTTAAGGCCGTTTAAATCAATTCTACCGTGGTTTCATTATGCAATAAAGAGGTGAAGCGTAAAGACAGGACATAAGAGTAGAGAAGTAGGCAACACGAACGCCGGCTATCAACTGAAGGGAGCACTGAGGCGAAAAAAGAAAGAAGACACAAAACGCACCTGCGCAAGCTCAGGAATGGTATCACCACGTGTCAGTCGGGTACATGTGCCGGTCTACGTGAGAGATAACTGTTAAGGCACTTAATCTCTTCCTTATGTAAAGTAATCGAAGGCTGACTCACGCACTTACTTCCACCATTATAGATATGCCATGCCTCTACCATAAGACGCGTATATTCATTCTTATACCTGTACAATATCGCTCATTCATCTAACTCTGGCGTGCAGTTACAATCTTGGCAATGTAGGGAAATATTAGACGGTGATGCACCGGTTAACGACCTTTTATGTTCCATTAGCCTCTGATTGATACACCGTCCCGTTTGCCCTACGTAGAACTGGCCACAGCTAAGGGGAATTTTATAAACCACACCCATACGACAGTAAGTAAAACTGTTGTTCTTATTGTGCTTCACTGGACAAATATCTGGTCTTTTTTTGCCTTTTACCTGCTCCTTTTTCTTCTGTACGACAGCGCATACCTTACCTAGCTTACAAGGCACAAGAATGAAGATACGCGTCTTATGGTAGAGGCATAGCATATCTGTAATAGTGAAAGTGCGTGCGTGAGTCAGCCTTCGATTACTTTACATAAGGAAGAGATTAAGTGCCTTAACAGTTATCTCTCAGGTAGACCGGCACATGCAACCAACTGACACGTGGTGATACCATTCCTGAGCTTGCGCAGATGAGTTTTGTGTCTTCTTTCTTTTTTCGCCTAAGCGCTCACTTCAGTTGATAGCCGGCGTAAGTGTTGTCCACTTCTCTACTCTTGTGTCCTGACTGCAGGCCTCACCTCTTTTTTGCATTATGAATCCTTACCAACTAGCTCAGCTTTCTGTCATTCTAGGTACCTTAAGACATTCATTCGCTAGTCTTCGACAGCGTTTCTCATCCTTTGTCCGCCGCTGTTGATCGGATCTCGGATAAGCTGCCTTTGGCACCAGCGCATACAGAAGTGTCGTTTGACAAGCATAGTTGCTACTTCTATTGCTCGTTTAGTGTATACCTTAGCTGCGTCGTGATTTAGGATGGCTGATGCTCCGTTATGTGAAAATAGCAGATAAATTGAGCACCAAATGCGAAGACTGGCGACGGTGCGTTCGGAACCATTTCGCATCCACTTCGTCCAGGATGATAGCGCATCGATGGAGTGCCTACCCACCACTTCGTGAGACAAATCCAAAACTAGCGGCTTGCGAAATGTTTTGGGGCTCAAGCCACTCGGCCAGACTTCTCATGCACGAGGCTCAGGCGATAGTAAGAGCCAATTTTTTTTAGGTTGATTCATCCCGGCCTACTACAGCAGAGCATGTAAAAGCTGTCTAGTCTACTATCGGCGATATGCACCCACCGACCAAGAGCCGATCTTCTTGCTCGCACGAGCTGTTTAGAAATATCCACTGCATGCCATTTCAATCTCTATCTGCTGAAACGAGTCGCTATAAACACGGTTCAGAGTCGCTGTTTTAAGCCTAAGTGCCATAATGCGTACCCGTAATGGTTGCGGAGCTTGAACACAGCGGCAGATGTACGACCAATAACCAAACAAACAAACGAACGGACAAAATAAATAAGGGAACATCACATAGCACTTCGTATTCTTGATTTCGGTCCTTCTTTTCTTTTTTTGGTTCCACCGCCGAGTTTTCTCATGAGCTTATATCGCGATGACAAAATCTGGTTTGTTCAAAAACTAATGTTGTAGTGTGATGATTGGCAACGTGGCGTCGACACTGCGTGCAGGGCAGAGTGGCTGCCCATGGAGTTCACAACCGCATTCGATATTTTAGAAAAGCTTGCTGATATTTTCTTGAAGCACACCTAATACCTACAAGCATGGATGCACCATAACTTGGACGGCCCACTATTTAGGCGACACTAAATTGTGCCCACGCGAGAAATAAAAAGAAGCCGCCAGAGCGCACACTCAGTGGGAATCGATGTTATGCGAAGCAGTATGCGGGGAGCCTACCAAGTTAACAAAACGACCATGAGGACACCAAGGCGTAGGCGGGTAAATAGATATATAGGTACTGTCAAGTTGGCAAGTGTTCGGCTACAAATGCTTCGTATTTAAAAAGATATTCAAGCAGCGACTGTTCAAAGCTGTAAAGCATTGAGGTGATCTCCTGACTTGTCCAATATTCCCTCTGTAATTCATTACAAATTCACGATGACTGTGTGTCTATCGACACATCACCACAACTGTTCGTGCGCAGCGGTTTGGCAACAAGATCACAAGCACAATGGCGTGGCCCACAATGGCGGGTCGTCTTGATTAACCAAAATCATGCTGCTCTGTTTCCCTTCTCCTTGTTCAGACAGACATAATGAAGATCTGGAATGTGGAAGCATTGATGCCATTATAGCTAGCATACGAGGGTCCGTTAGCCAATTGCGCGCTTTGCTAAGTTGGCGCGTTAAGTGGTGCCATCGGGCAGAAAAGGATGTTCTAAAAGTGCCTGCCATGGCGCTGAGTGGCGATCGCTAAATGTCCCAGGGCTTGATCCATTACACGACAAAGGACAAGCGACAAAATATTAGCGACAAAGGACGAAGGGTACAGACGCCAGTGGTCCAGGCCCCACTGAAAGCGGCGCAGGCCACTGCTTCTCGCGAAAGCGAGAGCACAGCTATGGAGGTGGAGAATCGCGGGACGGTTAAGAGACCGCCGTCGGCGGATGAGGGAGCTAATGCAAAAAGAGTGGCAGAAACTTCGACGGCGGACACGCCGCAGCCAGTCGTTAAAGTCACTAGTCTTAAAGGGGAAATGTCTGCCCTTGCGGGCAGAATAGGAAAACTGGAGGTCTCAGGATAGGCTGGAAGCTCGGGTCGATAGGATCGAAGCTAGACTAGACAAGATTGAGGGGCGTCTTGACGCCTTCACCAATGACATGCGGGCTTTCCAAACACAGGTTATGGGCGTGTTTAAACAACTCAATGCTACGCTGCAGGCTAGATTGCTTCGCGTAGTCCGCCAAGCGCCGATGTTAGTGAACCTAGTGCCTAATTATGGCCCCTCGCCAGTAAATTGAGGTTTGGCAGTGGAACTGCAGTGGAACTGCAGGGGCTTCCGTCGCAAGCGGGGGAACCTGCAGTTGCACATACGAAATCTGGACAGTAAGCCTGACATTATACCTGTGCAAGAGGCTAGTGGCTGGGTGAAATTACCGGGATTTAAGGCATTTACACCGCCAGAGATTGATTGGGGGGGCGTATCGAGCGTCTTCGCGGCCGTGCTAGTCCACCGCAACACCACAACGATTCAGCATACCATAGATAGCAGCAGAGAGGACTACGTCCTGCTAGAGGTTCTGCCCAAAAGAAAGGACGATAAGAGTCTCTTTGTTCTTAATGTATATTGTTCTCCGAAAGATAATGGGGTGGGCTTGCCAGACCTCTTGATAAAGACGCAACGGCTAGCGGCTAGGGCTCAACTCATCGTGGTTGGAGATTTCAACGCGCCTCATCCGGAGTGGGGCTACATCCGAGCCACTCCAAAGGCTTTGGCTGGTAGCTCAGGAGCTGCGATGGACAATCTTGAACAACCCGCTAGATCATACGAGGATAGGCAACAGCGTGAGCATAGACACCTCTCCGGACCTAACATTTGTGAAAGGTATTAGGGATGCAAAGTGGGTAAACACGGGACAGCCACTGGGCAGTGATCACTATATCCTTTCCACGGTATTTAATGCTGCTGAGCACAAAGACAGGGTGAAAGGAACTAGAGTGACGGATTGGGACAGATTTCGGAAAGTCAGGAAAGACACAGTGAGCGGGGAAATCGAGGACTTGGGAGCCTGGATTGAGGCGCTCAAGCAGGACGTGAAGGGTACTACAGAAGAGGTTCCGACGGCGAAGAAGGGTTTTACGGCGGACTCTAGACTGCTACACATGTGAGAAGCGCATGCGAGTCTCCTTCGAAGGTGGAAGGAACAAAAGCATAATGGGATCCTCCGTAGCAAGGTGGCCAAGATAGAACGAGAAATCGAAACCTACACGTTGGACTTGCAGTGCAAACAATGGGGGCAGATTTTTGACAGGATGAATGGGCAATTCGGATGCAAAAAAACATGGCAGTTGTTGAGGCACCTTTCAGATCCAGCGGCAACCAAATCGGCGCAGAAGGGTCAAATAGCTAGGTTAGTCCATAAGTATCAGGGAACGATTGGTGAGATCATTCAAGAACTCCGAAGTCGTTACATAAACGGCGAGGCGGGCTGTTGCTTGCCGGATTACTCGGGAGAGGAAAACCTCGAATTAGATGCGGACTTTACGGTGGCAGAGGTGGAGTTTGCAATGGGGCAGCTTCGTACTACGTCTGCAGCGGGTCCGGACGGGGTTACTAATAAGATGCTGAGGAACCTGGATTTCAAGTCAGTGGGGGCGCTCACGGACTTGATGAACAAATATTGGGCGGCCGGGGAGATCCTGGCAGAGTGGAAGCATGCTAGGATTTCATTTATTCCTAAACCAGGGAAGAAGATCTGTATTGAGAATCTCCGTCCCATCTCGCTGACGTCCTGCTTGGCCAAATTGATGCAGCATGTGGTCCTCAACAGGCTCCGGGGTTATGTGGAGGAGAAGGAGTTGATACCTAAAACGGCTATTGGCTTCAGGGCTAATTTATCAATGCAGGACGTCATGATACAGCTCAAAAAGAACGTGGTTGATCCTGGGTACGGCACGGGCACCAAGGCTATCTTGGGGCTCGACCTCACAAAGGCCTTTGAAAATGTCACCCATGAGGCAATATTAAGGAACCTATCGGACAGAGGACCGGGGGGTAGAACCTTCCGATACATCAGATCATTTCTGGAGGGTAGGACTGCGGAGATTGTAGTCGGAGAATTTAAATCGGATCCCTTCCCGTTGGGGCGCAGGGGGACACCACAAGGCTCGGTTTTATCGCCATTCTTGTTTAATCTCGCCTTGATCAAGTGCCGCCGAGGCTGGCAAGGATATCGGGACTTAAACATACACTTTATGCGGATGACATTACTCTATGGGTAACAAGGGGAAGGGACGCACAATTGGAGGAAACTCTACAACAGGCAGTGGATACTGTGGAGGAGCTAGCGGGGGAGGCAGGACTTTCGTGCTCTCAGTCCAAGTCCGAGCTTTTTGTGCTTAGGGATAAACCAAGAGGGATACATGCGAGGCACTATGTGCCGCCACCACCGCTGAAGGTGAAAGTGAGGGTTGCACCGGTAGCTGAGGTCCAAACGATCAGGATCCTGGGACTGTATCTGCAGACTAACAGGAAGGATAGGGAGGCCTTGGAAAAGCTTAAAGATACGGTCAATGCTACCGTTAGACTAATCAGGAGAATCGCCAATCGTAAGTGAGGGCTCAAGGAAAAGGACTTGTGTAAGCTGGTGTAGGCGTCTGTGCTCAGTAGAATAGTGTATGCGACGCCTTATATGAAGATGGACGCGACGCAGAAAGGCAAGGTGGAGGCTATAATTAGGCAGGCGTATAAGGCGGCCCTTGTGTTGCCGTACAATACGTCAACCGAAAGGCTGCTGGGATTAGGGGTGCAGAACACCCTGGAAGAAATGCGGGAAGCACACTTGGGGATGCAACTCACTAGGCTTTCCAAAACAAGAGTAGGGAGGGATATATCGGAGAGGATCAGCATTGGAGTAGATCCTCCAGCCGGGGACATGAAAATTCAGGTGAAGCGAGAAATACACAAGGGCCTGTACATAAAGACTTTGCCCAAAAATATGCATCCGATACATCCCGAGAACCGCAGGAAGGCAAGAGCCAAAGCTTTACATTCTAAGTACGGGAAGTACAACGGGGCAGTCTGCGTAGACGTCGCCGAGTATAAGAACAAAGAGGCATTTGCAGTTGCGGTGGTGGTCGGGCGGGGACGCTTAGTCACCTCTGGATCAGTCAAAACCCGCTCCTCAGAAACAGCAGAGGAGGCGGCGATAGCGCCAGCTATAGGTAATACTAAAGCTGACCTGATTTTCAGCGACTCTAAAACAGCCATCCCAAATTTGGCGAGCGGCAGAATCTCTGTCACAGCGACAGGATTACTAAATCGGGCCACGGGGCGAGGGCCTACGGAGGTGAAAATTGTCTGGGTACCGGCACACTCTGAGAACCCTGGGAACGAGGCGGCTCACATGAATGCTCGAGGTTTCGTCAGCCGAGCAGGTGAGCCGGACGTTCCGGGGATGTCCACGAGAGATAGGCTGGTGTCTTTTCACGACATTACTAACCGTTACAAACTTCAGCGGAGAATTAATTACTTCCGGACAAGTAATTGGTGAAGGCGCAGGAAAGTGTCTGGCGAAGATTGCAGACTAGATCGTTCTATAACCCATACATGCTAAATAAAATCTACCCGGACGTTCAGCCAGAATGCAAATGGTGCCAGGAACTGGCCACCTATGACCACATATTATGGGGCTGTAGCATAGCGCCGCCGCCGGCGGATATTATGCGTGATCCTTCTCTCGAGCAGTGGGAGGCCGTGTTGGCCAGCTCAGACCCGGTCGTCCAGACCAGGGCCGTGGAATGGGCCACCCAGGTCGCCGTCAGCCACGAGCTGATGGCGATCTAGCACGGAATCGTCCGCACATGCGTTCTGACGAAAATGAAGTTTTTCCATCCATCCATCCATTCTTCCATTACATATAAATACCCAAGATAGTGGACGGATAGATGGCAGTCGCCGTTGCAAAATTGGTACTTGAACACACGCGCACTGAGAAATTTAATGGTTCGTCTTCCAGCGGCAGCAAGTTATCTTTTCGTCAACTTAAATTTTTCTTTCTGCTCATTATTTTCTACATTATCAATGTCGACCACATTTCATTACCTCATGGTTTCTTTGCCTGTTAGCTTTTACGTTCTCGTATAACAGAACTAAATCCCCTCTGCTTCCCTTCTCCTCGTATATATATATATATATATATATATATATCAGACTTGCCGTAATTTTTCACCCGCCGTGGTTGCTCAGTGGCTATGGTGTTGGGCTGCTGAGCACGAGGTCGCGGGATCGAATCCCGGCCACGGCGGCCGCATTTCGATGGGGGCGAAATGCGAAAACACCCGTGTGCTTAGATTTAGGTGCACGTTAAAGAACCCCAGGTGGTCAAAATTTCCGGAGTCCTCCACTACGGCGTGCCTCATAATCAGAAAGTGGTTTTGGCACGTAAAACCCCAAATATTATTATTATTATTGCCGTAATTTCTATGTTTCGCTTAGTTATGTGCTTTAATACAGTTACGTGGGAAAATATAAAGGCGAAGCAATTTTCGTCTCACGCCAGACACATTGCTAAGGCTAGTAGGCGTCCTCGTTCGCCTCATTTCAGGACTCCACATTTTCTCCGCTACGTGTCCTATGGCGGAAGTGAGCCACGGTCCCTCAGCACAACATCCCGATTTCCTGCCCATTACGCCCACGGCATATGCACACTTCTGTCGTGACAATGCGAACTGACGTTCTTATTTTGAGACGATCGACGCCTGCTTCACATCGCATGACAACAACTCGCAGAGAAAATGGCAGCTTCGCTCGAAGGCCAAGTGTTGAAAGCAATAGCAAAACTTGGCGCTGTGCTCGAGCTCCTCCGTCTAGAGCGTTTCTAACCACTTCTAACAATACGCGCAGGCGATATAGCGGGCGACGCAAAATGTGAGAGAACTGCAGCTGCGCAGAAGGAACAGCGCTCTAGCGTGTCACAATGCTGGCGCGAGAAAGACCGCCGGCAGCGGCTTCACTGGCGTCGCATCTCGCTGGTGCCCGAGCTGAGACCGACAGAAACCCGCCGGCGTTTGTCGGCACCCCATGCAAGGATTAGATAGATGTATTTGGAAGTTTGGTGTGTGGACCGCTCAGACAGGCATACGCATCCTGTATGGCACACACGTAGCAGCAAAGCTTGTACGCGATTATTTGTGCGCGACGCCGATGCCCACAGTTGGAAAACGGAAGACAGAACGCTATCCGGGCTCCGACAAAGGACAGAGTCGCTTGTGCGTAGTGCGATGGTGTCACCTTGGCTCTGGCGCTTTTCCAACCAAACGCACTGCGCGTCTCCGAAGACTCTGTATCGCTTAACGCGCGGGCTGAGAAATCGCTTCGGTACTGTGACAGCGCGAAGGCGGCGCCGCTGACTGGGCAAAAGTGCCTCCGGTGTCCGTATAATTGTTATTGCAGTAAAGAAGCGACAACCCCTGCGGGGTCTTTACTTTGCATTACCCCAGTGACGCAGGGGTCAAAAGAGTTAAGGCACGTTCACACCGAAAGCGGAGCGTCTAAGCGGCCAAGCGGATTTTCAACGCGGCGAGGCCGTGAGCGCGTGGGCCTGTTCAGACCGGACGGCTTGCCTGGCTACCCGCGCCGCCAAGGAGGCGGAGCATCTAGCGGTTTCCTGGCGCACGTGTTGCCATCTCGTGGCACCAGTCGTCCGTCTTCATCGCGCGCGCGCGACGCGTCACCGTCGTCTGGCGTTTTGATTGGCTGCAGGAAAGCGGATAGCTCCAGCGGGCAGAAAAAAAATTGGTCCGCGAGTGATCGGGCTCGCCGCCTCGTTTTCCGCGCGCTTTTACCCGCCTGGCGAGGAGGTATACCCGCTTACCACTTTCTATAGGAACAAGCTGCTCATAAAAGTCATATTGCGCCAGTTTTACTTATCCTTCTCCTTTGACAGGTGGTGCTTAGAGACGCTATGCTACACCGCAGCACCTTCGGTATTGACTGGTGTTCCACAGTTTCTTTATTGTGGTAGCTAGCACTTTATTAGGATTCTATGTGACAAGAGAGTTTCAGCTATGCGTGGTACGTGACGCACGATTGGAAGACGGGGTACACTACACTTACTGCTGCTGCGAGTCTTATACCCCGACTACGTTGCTGCCAAGACTGCTTAGCATGATTCCGTAAAGATATTACCGCACTCAAACAGCCCAGACCGCCCACTTGGTCCTGAATTGGTGTTTGTGAGTTGCTCTTCATGCCGGCGCCAAGAAATCAAAAATAAAATCATAAGTAACTCAGTCTCATCTCATTGCGAGGACAAATTATTAATGATGTTTCTTGGTTAGTATTGATATCCACCATTTTTATTTATTACTCCTTCAGCTCCCGTTGTCGGCAACCTTCAAGTGACCTTGAGGCAAAAATCAGACTCGTTATCCCGGCATGCAAACGAGAACATCCGGGTAAGTTGCGAGAACTAAATGAGATCCCCCCACCCTTTGTACAGGACCGCATTACATACCCTAGTTACTCCTAAACAAGTTACAAAAAATATTGCTTCCGCCGTTTTCATAATATCCATGCCAAATATTACTCAAGCCGTAACTTCTAGAACGCTAAAGTTTTTTTTGTCATTTCCAATAGCGTCGTTCAAAGGGCAGATACCGGAGGAGACCATACACTTCAATTCTGGGAACTTGAATTTGCTGCGGATCTACTACTAAGCTCCTCAAGCTGCTGTGTGGCGTGGCGCGGGACGTGTTTATACTCGAGGACAACCTCCTGTGGCAACGCAGTCAAGGCTACAGAGCCGAAGCACGCCGTTTGGATAGTTTCGTTGCGCAGCTAGAAGTACTTCAACAAAATATAATTCGCTGGGTGTAACCTAAGCAATTCTAAAATGTATATTTCTTATTTTTTGGCCTCGAATTGATAACGCCACTAGATTGTTAGCTAGAATATGTGAACCCGCATTTTTTTAAGATTTTCGGGCTGTTTTGATTCGGCGTTCTCGAGTGGCGTCACATAGGTTCCCTTGAGAAAAAGAACATGACCTCTTCGTCGACGGCACTTGTCTTTTCCTCCAGTAGCTAGCCGCTTCATTCGCAGCATATGATATTCATGACGCTTGAGAACCAACAGCTGTCAAAACAAATGAAGGAAGTGGTCTGTAACGCGTACGCCCAAGTGAGACTGACGCTACCGGGACTCTCCGTCGTTTCCGCGTGTCGTTCGGTTAGCGAGCTTACCGGCGTAAGCGAGTGTACTGTTGCACGGCTCGAGGCGGAGGTTCTGAGTGGTACCCCGAATACCCCAAAGCGTAAAAGGCTTCGTTTCGCGACTGGAAGACCACCTAAAGTTACCGGAAAAACGAGAGTGCAGCGGTACGATAGTTTTACCGTTTCTGCTCTTCGACGGCAAGTACATCAGTACTTCAATCGCAACGAGGCGCCAACTGCAGGAAAGATCCTCAGCGATGTAACCAGTGACCCAGACATAGGGCTGCGGAAGCTGAGTGTCGGAACGATGCGTAGGCTTCTCAATGACACTGGATATGCTTTTCGGAAGCGAAAACGTAACTGTGCGCTTCTGGAAAGGGAGGACATCATCGTGTGGCAGCGGAAATATCTGCGGACCATTCGAGAAATGTCAAAGCAGGAACGGTACGTACAGTTGCTGCTTCGGTTTGTTGCACAGAGATAAATAGCAATGCGGACAATTAAAACACAAATGCCGTATGTAAAAATTCGGGCTTGAAAATGTAGGAAGAGGAAATAACGACGGAAGTTCTCGTACTGGTAAATATTTAATTTTTGAGAGTAACACCCTTTCTCATACATACTGGCATTCATTTTGATTTGTATTTTTTTGTGGCCTGGTTCTGCATCCGTGCCACTTATGATTACAACGAAGGCGCCAAATAAAACTACGAACGAAGGAAGGAGACACGAGACAACCACGTGTAGAGTGCAGCGGTAGGGTGCTGCGGTGCAACGTCGTTGTCTCGTGTCTCCTTCCTTCGTCCGTTGTTTTATTCGGCGCCTTCGTTGTAGCCATGCATGACCAACTCGCCCACCAGCACGTACTCAGTCACTTATTTATATTTTGCCTGGTGTTCTGGTTGAGCAAGTAGAGAGACAAGTACGAGTGTACGTGTTCTAATGAATTATGAATAGCTCTCAATGAAAATATTTCGTTAGTCATGTGAGTGGTGTAAGTTCTGCGAACATACGTATATTTTGGTATTTCGAGGTGCCACCAAAAACTACAAATACCTGCCTGCATGGTAGAATGACGCTACATGCACGTCATAAACACCTTCTCTGTCTTAACTTACCTCTCTAGCAAAAAAAAAAACACATTTCTCTTGCTTACGCAAGACTATAGATTACCACCACGATACGTGGGTGAATGCTGGGCACACCAAGAAGAAGGTGTGGCAAGACACCACTGTGTCATCACGTGAGGACGCCTTTCGCAAGGGTCTCACAACTGGGCTTCGCGCACCAAGCGGCAGAGGTGGTCTGCTCATCGTCCTTCATGTTGGAAGGGAAAAGAGAAGTGGACGGGGCATGTCTCGTTTTCCGGGTGAAAAGAGTGCTACGACTGACTACTACAGTAAAATGGGTGGCCCACGTTTTGAGAGGTGGTTCACAGAACAACTTCTACCAAACACTGAACCACAGAGCTTTAATGCCATGGGCAACGCTCCGTATCATAGCGTGCAACTCGAAAAGTTGCCCTCAACGTAGTCACGCGAGGCCGAAATTGAGTCTTGGTTGACTGAAGAAAACATCCCGTGGTCTAATGACCAGTTGAAGCCCGAGATCCTTCAGCTGGTTAACTCAAGTTTTTTGCATACCGTATTGAAGCCCTGACCAAGGTTGCTGGTCATGACAATGTTCGACTACCTCCTCACCACTGTGAGTTCAACCCTATCGAAATGATATGGAGCCTGATCAAGGGGTATATTGCTTCCAAGAACACTTCATTCACTGTCGCTGGTGCCCGAGAACTGCTGAACCAAGCCTTCGCCCTCACGACTCCAGAAAACTAGGTGCAGGACTGCGCTCATGTGGAGCGTCTTGAGAAAGGGGCCTGGGAGCGGGATGGTGCAGTCGACACCAGACTCGACAACATCATAATTCCTCTAGGTACCGACTCCAGCAGCTGCAGTGACAGTAGTGTCAGCGAAATGAGTGGTTTAGAGGAACTCTGAATAACACGGTGTGCGCTGGCTCATGTAATGGTGATTGTGTGCGGCGAGTGACGAGATGCCTTGTTTAAATTTCTGATGCCCAGCAGCTTGGAAGTATGCTCTGTCAGCTGATGTGGTGCTCGTTGTGGGCTGCAACTGACGGGACACTTTACCTTTCTGGTGCCATGAAGCTTGGGAGTTAGCTGTGTCAGCTGATTTGGTTCTGGATGCGTGCAGCACCAGGCAATCATTAGGTGTGTTTCTGGTCAGCATGCGAATTAGTCTTGATTGTCGATTGTTGGTGGCAGCTTAAGAGGCACTTGTTGTGCCTTTGTCGTACAGAAAACGGAAGCTGAGGACAAAAGCTCAGAGAGAGCAGTGTTGAGTTGTATATCACGCATCTTGTTTCACCCAGAAGAAATGCGATAGGAAAATTTGGTTATAACCCAAGAGACTGTAAACAGCCTTTGTAAATAGCTGTTACCGGTGGACGAAATGACAAGAGTGGAAGAATTATATGCCAAGAACTGCGAGATGGTAGTGGCTCAGAAATGCATTGCGGTATCATTATTTGTAACTGTTTCACTCATCTGGCAAAACAAAAGAATCAATAATTATCTGTTGCGCATTGCACATACATGATCATTTGTACCCACTTGCTATGTTTTGTTTCTCTTTTCGAGTACACAGGGTAGACTGCTAAAGTAAACGGTCATGTCGAATTCAAATAATTCTCACAAATGCGTTTTTACAGGGGTAAATGGCGAGTAGTGATTCGAATCGTCAATTTCTCACTTTTGAATGTCGAAACGCTGTATTTTTCCCAGATGCCAGCCTTATGTTTTGTAAAAAAAAGCCATTCGATCGCTGCCTGAGGCCCTGGGATGTAAAGTCGAACACTCGAAAGGCAAAGGCACATGCTCATGCAACAGGATTTACAGAAACTTTCACGGACATTTCAGTGTGTAGGGATGGACAGCATCATTTTGTCATGTTTCTTGTGCAATGTCTGGTGCGTATATGTTGTTTAATACTTATCAAGATTTTACTGTACACTATACTAAGTGACTGCAAGAAACTGCTAATGGAGTTATAGATGTTTGTTCAGGAAATACGTGGCTGTCTGGCTTTGACTGCTAAAGTTGGCTTGAAAGAAGGGGCCGCAGTTTTAAAGGTTTACTCCTGTGACTGGTGCGCGTGTGCGCGTGCGTGCGTGCGTCCATTACTAATTGAGGAGTGACTTCCACATTTTAGTCATCTGATTATGCAGGAAATATAAAACAAGAAAACCTTGATTCATCTGCTTCGATTTTTCGCCTAGCACAAATTATTCCTGCTTACGAATGCTCGCCATGTCCAGGTGTCAAACTGCCTGCAACTGGCCATGGCAGCGTTGCGTGTCCAAGAAGTTTTGTTGCTGGCTCCAGAATTGAGAGTGCGAATCCCGGCCATAGCCACAAAAATGCACATTGGAAAGTGGAGGGCAGGGGAATGGCGTAACCACCAGTCTGATTGTGGCTCCGAATGTTGACATTTGGCAAAGTTAGCTAATCCAAAGTGTTTTACTATGTCAGGAACTACTGATAACTAGCCAAATGGTAGGCAACCATTTAGTTTTAAGCTTTAGCACCAGCGCCAATTGTGTAGATGGTTAGAAAGCGTGATGTATTTCAGCCGTCCAGGGATTTGCAAGCCTTCATGTTGTAAATGAGCAACTTAGCGAGTGCAGTACGACTGCTATCTCCATGTATATAACCTGCGTGATCTTGACACGTGACCTCTTGCGTCGTGATCACTGAGTAAGAATCGAGATTTGCTGAGACGTTTGGTCGAGTCCCTTCAGCGCTTTTATTCTAGCTGGGCAGTGCGTTTGGTCTCCCTGCCGTCTTTCTCTGCCTGTAGTGCCGCCTTCAGCCGGTTTTTTTCTTCTAGCTTTGCAGCGTCTGTATGGACCAGTGCACAGTATGACGTTGTGAGGTGTGGTGTGGTGGGGTGTGCCATGGCGAACACGCACAGCACCGAGTTTAAGATTGTGGCTAGTATGATCTGCAGCCAATCTGCTTTGTCGGTTGCCATTTCATGCTTACGTCTACTCGCGGTTACGGGATAGCCAGCAGTACTTATTTATTTATTTATTTAGTGAGTTGTTGACTTGCTTGCTTTTTTTACAGCGGAAACTGTATATTACTAACCTCCTGTAGTTTTTTCGGCGTCTGGCAACATAAACAGACTGAGCGATTTCTAGCAAACCCATACGGTTGCAGTGCGGTGGCGCAGATATCCAAATGCGGATCAGATTAGAACGCTCGCCGTGAACAATAGCGTGACGTCAACGTTATCGCAGCATATAAGCAGGAGAGCTCTCAGCGCTAAAAACAGCTGCGTTATCGCTGGAGTGAACACGTATAGTTCATACAACCGAATAACAACATGCGGACGAGGAGCGCTGGAGGGAACAGCAGCGGTGCCGGCGCGAAAACGACCACCGACGAAGAGCGTTCCCTTGATGCTGAATGAAAACGACAATAGCGATCCCGGGCACCTCCGAACGAGCAACGATGTCAGACTCGCAACGCAAAAAATGATCACCACTCCGCTCTGTGAAGATGGAAGGGCAGCGAAAGCAATTTGCTTTTCGTTTGAGAGCTTTGACTGTCGTCAGCTTTCGCTTGCATTCCGTCTTCACAGAGTGGAATGGTTGTCATTTTTTCGCGTTGCTAGACGTCGAGACACGGTGCCGACTTGAGAAGGCGGTTTTATGTACACATAGCCTATATTGACAAAGCTTTATCGCTGTTGATGCGTTGTTCAATGCAAACTGGTTAAAACTAAATTCTAAACTGAATTACCAATTTAACACCGCGTTCTTGCATGGTATGCAATGTCGAAATGCTAAAATTATCCCTCAGCATCTCTAACGTCTAATGGCAGAGAAAGGGCGCATTCGCAGTGAGGCTAGCGCGCATAACGTATAACGGTACTGTATCGCGTATCACGCAAGTTAATGCTTCCTGTGGTACCGCATTCTAAACCGGGCATAATAGTAAAATGAAGTAATAAATTCTTGGTTGACACGTGCCAAAACCACGAACTCGTTATAAGCAATCCGGTGGTGTATGGGGGACTCCGAAAAATTTTTGGCCACCTGAGGTTTTTTCCACTTAAATGGAAATAAACGAGCGTTTTTACATTTAGCCTCAATCGAAATACGGCCGCCGTGGCCAGAATCCAATCAGTAACAACGAGCTCGCTGCAGCTGGTAGCGGAACAGTTCGCAACCTTTCTTCGCCGGAGTGCAAGATATGGGTGGTCATGACACCACCGTCGCTGTCACGCTATCGTCACCCCGTCGTCTCATTGTTAGTGTCGCCGACACTCTCGTGTCACCCACGCAGCTTCTTGTCTACGTACGCTTACAGGTGCGCGATAGGCCGCGCCCGCGCGCGACTATAGCGTTTGCCTCACCTCGCGAGAAATGGCCGTTCGAACGTACAAGACGCGCGCCAGCGCGCGCCCATTTGCCTCACTATATTCGCCTTGTTCGACATCGTTTCGTGTTTTCGCGATGGAGCCAGAGCACCGATATATTTGCCTGGCGGAGATATCTGTGCCCGCCCCACGCTTCGACGCGTGTGATCTGTCCTGGTCCATCTGCGCATGCGCGAGGCGCGTGGGCGCGAGCTTTCGCGCGCCGGCACGCGTACCTGTAGTTTGGCCATTGCGCTGCTTCCGACAAGTGTTAACGATGCGGCTCACCTTTGAGGATGACGAGGTAGACCACCAGGCCAATGATGGCGCACATGCAGATGAGGAAGACGCAGAGGAGGAGCAGGATACCTTTGGAGGAGAGCCACGGACGCGAGGGACCCGCTGGCGCCCCTCCCGGCGCTGCTGCGCTCGACTCCACGCCGCTCATCATGCTCCTGCGCAGACGGCCCAGCGATTGTAGCATTGAGCCGCTGTGCCCTTCGGTCGCCAGCCAACGGCCCGCTCTCTTTCGTCGCTACACTTCCATGTCGAACGCGCTTCTGACCGTTGCGCACAAAGCGAGACGCGGCGGCACCATGCCTAGAGTTACTGCATAATCTCCGTGGATCCGCAAAGAGAACTATGCACAGTAACACTAGCTCGAATAACTCGAACATGCAGTGCCATACACACACTTATTCTTTTTCCGTAAACAAAATGGGCGGCTCACTTATGAGCAGGCATCTCCCATCTTTTTAATCAAAAACGCTTCTATAATTTCTGAGCTTTTTGGTGCCACCTGTAGTTCGGTGTAAATTCTTGAAGTCGTTGTCATTTTTCTCGTCCATGTTTTTTCCGCTGTATGACCCTGTTGTACGTTTATTAGATTGTGCACCACGTGTTCATTTCATCGTTTTTCCGTGTTTCATATTTTTTTGCGTCATTTTAACTTGCCTTCACACTGACATGGAATACCAAGCTAGCCACTTTACACGCCTTATTAGAGCTTACGTCGATAGCATCATCGGCCCATTTTACATCTTTGGCTATCCCGCACCGAATCCTACACCACTTCCTTCAAATAGCGTGTTCCTTTGAGTTGTTTCGTGAATCGAGCGAGAATGAGCCCAAGGGAATTGTGGTCAGACACGGGTCTGATCTTGAAGAACAAAGGCCACTATGCGCCATCCAAACTAGCGAATAAGACTATCCGTTATCTCCGCTATGTTATACGGAAGAAGTTGTCATGCGAATTTTTGTGACACGCATATTCTTTATAATCATCATCGTCATCATCATCAGCTTATTTTTACGTCCACTGCAGGACGAAGGCCTCTCCATGCAATATCAAATTACCCCTGTCTTCAGCTAGCTGATTCCAACTTGTGCCTGTACATTTCCTAATTTCATCACCCCACGTGGTTTTTTGCAGACCTCGACTACAATTACATTCCCTTGGCACCCAATCTGTAACTCTATTGGTCCACCCGTTATCTACACTACGCATTACATGGCCTGTGCAGATCCATTTCCCTCTCTTGCATAAACTAGAGTATCGGATACCCCCGTTTGCTCTCTTACCCACACCGCTCTCTTCCTGTCTATTAACGTTACGTATAACATTGTCCCGCACTTTGTGCGGTCCTTCTCTTGTTAGCCTCCAAATTTCGGCCAACTACGTCAGCGCCGGTAGAATGCGATGATTGTACACTTTTATTTTCAACAGTGGTAGGCTTCCACTCAGGATTTGGTAATACCTGCCGTATGGACCCCAGCGGTTTTATTCTTCTGTAAGTTTTGTTCACGTGATCACGGTTTCTTGTAATTTTCCTAAATGAACGTGCTCCTGCACAGACTGTACAGGCTGACTGGCGATTTTCAATTCTTGATTCCTTGCCAGGCTATTAAACATTATCTTCGCCTTCGGCATATTAACCTTCTAGCCCACTGTTACAATTTCTCAGTCGAGGCCCAAAATTATTTGTTGTAATTCTTCCCCAGTGTTGCTGAACAGGACAATGTCATCTGCGAACCAAACGTTGCCGAGATACTTGCCGTTGATCCTTACTCCTAAGTATACCCAGCCTAATAGCCTGAATACCTCTTGCATATTATGCGTATGCACGATTGGATATTATGATACTATGATCTGCACTGACGCGCAGCGCCGACCTCCCACCAAGGGTGAGATGGTTACGTCGTCTCCCGAACTCCAGGACCTCGTCATCAGCATCAGAGCGCCCTAGCTCGCCAGCCATCGACAAACGCTGGTAGTTATTATCGAAAGACGTACGCCCTAAATTGGAGTACTGTACACGAACCTATCATATGTAATATAAAAATCAGTAGTAAAAATTTCATGTAATAGATAATACATTTGAGTAAAAGGTGCCAAGAAAAATATGGCAATTTCAGATGCAATCTAAATTGGTAATGCACAGAAATACGCACGTAGAGTGCAATTATAGAACGCGCAAACTGAGTAATTTTAACCAAAAGCCTTCGGTAGGAAGTGGTGTGTGCGTCAACAGACGAGAACGACGTAATTTCATGAGAAAAAAACAATGGGATCGCCAGCTTGCAATCATTTGCGCGTTCGTGATAATGTCAGAGTGTGTTCTGGCGCACGTTGAGCTATTCTGATGTATTGCGATTGTGAAATAATTATCAAATAAACTTATTTACTCTTCCCCGCAGGCAACAGCTATGCGCTTGTCAGGGATCTTCAATTACCGCGCGCCTGCCCAGGCTCCTACGACTGGTGCGGACTTCCATTTTGTCTCTGCTGGCATTTCCTGGCAACCTTATTTTCATCTCTCGCACCTGGAAACCCACGCTGCTTTCACGGCCGGCCGTTCCTTCACAAGTAGCATCGCACGAGTAGAAAGGAAATACATACAGACACAAGAGCGTCATAACGAAGCTACTATAAGCAAGCTCGATGCATAAATAGAAGGGCTTTTAAAGGCTCGGCAAGTATCCCTGGTACGATACAAATAACGGGCGTAGAAACTATACGCATAGTAGAGTACCACTTATTCCTTGTGTGTGAGAAGAAATACCTTTCAGTTGTTTCTAGGTTTCCTTTATCATTGTGCGGAAGCGCCTTTCTCGGATACACGTTTTTTTTTTTTTTCTTTTTAGTAGGAGCTTCGGCTTTGGGAACGAAACGTTTTCTTGCGATTGATCAACAATTTCTTTTGTCAAATAAGAAAGATTTTTATGTGAAAATTATTGCTTCGTGCTCTTCAGCACTGCTCCTCACTCCTTCTTTACATTGGCAATATTTGAGCACCGTTCAAAAGGCTGTTAATATTAACATTCTTTCATCGTGTAAGCTCGAACGAATTCAAGAGAGAAGATTTCGTTTCCTTACTCTTCCGTCATGGCTGCCTTTTGGGTGGTCTACCCCTGCAAAGCAGAAAAAGTAAAACATGAACACAAGTGGTATGCGCGAATAAACGATAACATCAACATGCAATTGATTTGAATTTTAAGTGTATATTATAGTGATGGCTGGTGTGACACTAAATTGATTGACCTAGTAGTGATAGGAGCAAATTTTAATGGTAAGTGAGCGGCGGGCACATTTAGTTATATTTTTACAACTAAGTTAGTCACTTTAAAGCACAAGCTATTACAGGATAAGTTCTGTCGCATCTACTATAGACGCAATATATACACATATATGTATGTACATGGCTACACCAATGGATACAATGACACTTTACTACATGATGTTTTGCTAGTTCGTTGCTTTCATAACGAGCCATGCTGATTACGCACGCAACACAAAGAAGCTCCAACACAACGAAGTGACAGTAGTGGACACACAAACGTGGTCTAAGGAGAAATGCTGTCTTCCATATGCAGAGGCAGCCAACATGAAAGGCGTGAAATAAAGTTGCGTGACGCGATATGCCGGTACAAAAGTTGTAGGCTTTACACAGTGTTTAACATTCGTTAATAGCAGGAGATGTATTTTAGCTTTGCTCAGTAACACAGCTATGGAAAAGGGTGCGTTATCCGAAGCAATCAGACATTTTGCCCAGTAGGTGAGCAAGCCTTGCACATTTTGCGCCGCAGGCAAGCAAGCCTTGCACGTTGGAAGCACGGCTCTATCAGAACCACGGCCCAGAGACGCTTTAATTTCGAAGCTTCGTAGGAAGTGCACTCCACTCGGCTTTAGACTGACTTGCAATTTTTGTTCCAGGCTTGTCTCATACAACCGAGCAGGCACTGTGCGATTGTGCATTCGAGATTTATAAAAAGAAATAGTAGATCGAAATCTACTGTCATTTAGGGTTGCCCCTGAAGCGTGTTATTTGAACCTGAATATAGTCGGCCCTACCACTCCGGGAAGATGGACGATAAGCGAACCTTACATGATAAGCAACACATTCCACCCCGTAAATTCACGATACTTCAGGCTAGGAAACATCAAACGCCTGGAGTAAGAAATAGCCCCTACTGCGCTTCTAGCACGAGCATACCTTGCTGGATACTGTACTATGCATTGGCCACCAAACTCGCGGTGCGTCACTCGTACCACTGCAGTCGATTGACAGCGGTGAAGAGCAGCGGCGCGCTTTGTGAAGTCGCGTTTGCCCGAAGGGCGACATCTACAACGCCGATCGTATACGTAGGCTCAGCAGTGCCGCAACGACGTTGTGGCTGCTGTGTCTGCGAGCTTCGGGGCCCGGTTGTGGGACGAAAATGGGAAAGCCTGGCTCACCTGGGAGCAGAAAGCGGTGCCGGAGGCGGCCGTCGGACCCGATCGGTGCAGCGGGCGCAACCGAAGTCCGGCGGCCCAGGCTTCGACAGGAACAGGGAGCTGCCGAGGTCCGCGCGCGCTCCGGCCACCGCACGCATTCGCCGATGGCTGGCTTGCTTGCCCCTCGAACCGTGGCGATTGCCCACTGCGGTATATCAGCCGGGAAGCCGGTGGACGAACGTAGAAGGCGGCACGAAAGTCTAAATGTTAGATGAAGGGTAGATTGACGAGCTGTACTTAGAATTTAAGCGCGTGAAAGATAAATAAATAAATAAATAAATAAATAAACAAATCAATAATAGCGCTGCTTTGGTTAGCGCAGCAGACCTATTGTCCCCATGGCCATCACAGTGTTGCACGCGCGAAAACCGAGATGATTATAATACCTTAAGTCAGCACTTTGCGCAGAATGTACAGACCGCTTAACCTTTCCGCCACTCATGGGCAAATCCCCGTGTAGGTGTGAAGTTGTGTGGTGACAGCTGCAGACTCGCACCTTTCCGTCCCCTTACCTCCTCCACCGCATTCATCCCGCCATTTACATTTCTCCCTCTTGTAAATTCTGTGTCTCTCCCAAAGCAGACTTAAACCGCATCATGTGGGGGTGCCCTAAGCACCCCCGTCCCCCTTTCCTCAAGCAATTAATATCTAGTGAGGAGCAGTGGGAGGCTGCCTTGCGCAGCTCCAGGCCCGATCTTCAGGAGGCCATCCTGGAGTGAGCTGAGACGATAAAGGAGGCCTACTTCAAGTAGTTCCTCCCCCCACCCTCTATTCCATTGCCCCCTTCCCTTTAAAGAGGGATAAATAAAGTTTTTCATCATCACCAGACACTTGAAGGCCTACTGTAGAAGGTATGCGCTCGTTTACAACGAACCATTAAAGAAGACAACGCTGCAGGTGCGTGGTGAGCTAGCAAAAAAAAATGTCATGTGCTTTAATGAAATGCAAGACACGACACGCAGTTATGGAACTCATTCACCTGGCTTTGCGTGACACATAGACGGATTAGCTGTCATTTTCGACTACCTGTTTCTTTGACATGCTCCGGAATTTCAATGCGTCAGTATTTATTCACAGTTGCCGCAGCCGCAGATTGAACACACGACCGCGTGCTGAACAGGAGAACGTTATAGCCACTGGGCAAGTGCGGCAGTGTGTCACTCTCACCGTCACCATGGTTAGTTTCTTTCACCATTGTGACAGAGCAAGCGAATAGATCACAATCAGGGCTGACCAGAAAATTTCGAAACATTACCTGAAAAAAATATATGTCAAAGACCTCAAGCAATATACTTCCAGTTGTAGATAGCCGTATACGCGGGTAATTTGTATCCAATGTGCGTATCTACGCGCCTGCACGTGATTGGAACGTTAAGAGGGTTACTCTCGATGTTATCTCACTGGAGGGGCTGGTATGATTCAACATAATAATTGACTTGTACACTCAATGATAAGTGGTTTATACACTTCAAACTGCCCAGATTTTTTGTTACAATCTTTCCAAGAAACTTTCCTTCTGTAATGTACAACCAGAACGCTGGCTGTAGCATCCCGGGCGACATATGAGTGCCCCGTACATGAATACAGCGGGTGTCACAGTGCGCACTCTGATCGCAAATGAATGAGGCAGGGGCGCCACGTAGATGGGTATTTCAGCTTATGAGTGACGTCTTTAGGGACTCAATGATGCATAGTGTGACCTATACATGTTTCATGTCTGTTATTGGTCATGTCCTTTTGCCCTTAATCCACTTGTCGCAGCTGGTAGACGTGTGCTCGCTTCAATGGTTGTTGGACTATCTTACTAGAAAACAGTCCGCATACTTCGTATCGTATTGTGTGGCTTAGCCGCTGAATTTCTCGGCCTAGGCACAGTCTTGATCGTTGCCAAAGCCGTCCTCGGCGACGTTTATTGCTGCGAAAATGTCGTATTCGTTCAGTTCTGCTTCGGTTGTGTTGGCTTGCGCGTCGACTTCTTTCTTGTCGTCGTATCTGTGCTTTCGGCGCTGCTCTTTGTCGTCGCCTGTTTCGAAGTTGCCTTCACGGTCGCTGAAGTTGTTCTTGAAGTTGCGGATGTTGATCTTTGTGATGTTGTTGCAACAGATGTTGGGTAGCGTATCTGTCTGAACATGCCTTTGACTGCTGGCGCTCGTTGACGTGGAGATGAATGAGTAACATTTACAGAGCTTCTTTTTGTGAGCTTTTTCTGGTGAGTAGTGCAGCGGGGCAGACTTCTCACAAGGCTCTTCCGAGGCTACGACAACGACATGACGAAGGGGCGCTTCGCTAATTACATAGTGCGTGATGCTGCTTTGCATCTGCGACGCTTCTGCACTGGCAGCGTCTTGTTGAGGTTTAGTACACAGGAAGAAGCTTGAGAACTCGCGAAGCAGCTAGATCTCTAGATGTATATGGCTCCAAATTGTGTTTGCCTTGAAAGGTATGTGCGCTGGTGCACGTACTTGTATTCTGATTTTGTCCTGGCAGTAAGCAAGCTGGCTTCATTTCATCAGAATAAGCAATACGTGCGTTTGAGATGGGGCATTGTTTCACAGCCACTGATGTGTCACGTATCGAGACACCCGGTGGCGGGCCGCGTGTACAAGACAACGGTGTGAGCACGTAGAAATGGTTCCGCAGCCGTTATCATTATGCAAGGCATGCGTTTGTGCATCCTTTTCTCGGGTGGATGACTATAGGATAAAGTTGTCGACGATCTGTTCATACGTGGCTTTGGTTGAAACTGATGATGATCGCTACGGGGAGACGGTGGGGGACTGCGGCGACCCAGTTATAAGGTTTCCAGCTGTGGGTGAATGAGGGAGTCTGAAGCGTATACCTTAAATTGACTGATCATCTATTCCTTCATTTGCTCCCGCGAGTCTTCGTTATCAAATATGTGCGTTAGGTAGAAGCAATATGCCTCATCGGTGACGTAATCATTGAAGTAGGCGACCATATTCCGCTTCGACTATGATGCAGTGGATGGGTGGAGCTCGAAGAGGCGAAACCAGTGTTCCAACGGTCCATCATCCGCTGATGCGGTGTACTTGGGTATGCCCAAGGTTTGCGGTGATGCGGTCATTATGATTGTCGGTATCGGTGGTGGAGCTGTGTGCTCTAGGTCCACGGCGTCGTGTTGAGTACTTATATGTTGATGTGCGGCTGATGAGGTGGCTGCCAGGTCGTAATCCTGTCGGCTTGTGTGACGTTAGCAGGAGGTTGATTATGATGATGATGATGATGATGATGATGTTCTTGTTGAGTTTGGCACTTACCCCCTCACGGGGATTGGCCAAGAGTTGGGCAGACTTTGCTTATGTGTTCAGAAAATGAAGGTAAAGGTTGCGGGCGAAGACAACATGGTCGTCGTCGTCGTCGTCGTTGTTGCTGTCGTTGTTGCTGCTGCCTATGACGCGTGTGGCTCCTACCCACGATGGGGGATTCGCCCGAACACTGCCTTTACTCTTCATCTTCCTCTTTCTCTTTTAGTGCACCGTATCGTCCTTCTGTAAACCCTTTCACTGCTTAAAAACATGGGCCCTGGACGCCTTCCGGTCTTGTTTATTGACGTATCCCGCTAAATTTAGCGAATAAGAAAGACATTCACTGCGATAATGTGTAGCAAGAGTGCGTTAAAATCTAAGCCCGCAGATTGGCAACACTTTCCCTCTGTACATAATGGCAATTTTACAAGTGCATGTAGCTGAAGGTTATCGAAAAATTTGATGTATCAGTCTTGAGGCATAATGCGCAGGTTTTTTTTTCCTCCGAACTTAAAAATAAGCTTTTCGCACATTAAAACAACTTAAAGACGCGCTTTGTGTTCCGGCGCAGTAGACTGATAAGGCTCGTGACCGGAAGTTTCTTGGGCCCGCATTCTGGCTGCTGTTATCACGCGAGTGAAACCGTGCTGTTGTTGTTGTTGTCTCAAAACGTGGCTCGGGTACCCAAAGGGGGTGATAGGCAATACTGGGTTGATTGAAAAATGCATCTAATAAAATATCAAAAGAGTGTGAAGGCATTCATTCAAAACGAAGCATTAAGCAACTAAACGCTAATAGAATTGAGTCGAAAATAATAGCGTCCCACAGTCGGTACCCTAGCAGCGAAATCTTCCTGACGCTTCAATGAACTTCTGTAAAGCTCTAATCGTCGACCCTTGGCTTGTGCCTAATTGACAGGCGCCAAAGGACAGGATGTTTGGTATAGCAAACGCTAAGCCTAGCTTACTAGTTGGAAATGAGAGGAGCATTCTGCGGAGGAAGGAGAAGCGGCGGCAAGAAATAAAGAAATGGTGAATAGTTTCCGGTTCATTGCAAAAATAGTAGAGGTTAGTTATAGATAAACCAGATCTATGGAGGTAAAAATTAAGGTGGGGAATTCTTCAACGGAAACTTGTTAAGGTAACCTTGCATTGTCGTGAAAGGCGTTTGCTCATGTTCCATCGGAAATTTAAGTGTCGGATATCATCTGTTTATAGTAGGGATGGAACGTTACAATTTAAAAATAAAAGACGTTTGTATCTAGCTCCTGTTATAAAAGCGAAATCAGGGAGACTACTCAAGACTGGGCCATTAGTGATGAGGAGGCGAGTGAGTCAGCTGATTCATTTAAAAGGATTCCACTATGACCGGGGACCCAGGCAAAGCGGACTTCAGACAATTTGTTCGGGGCAAGCGTCGAAAATATACTCAGTAGCCGCGAACTATCATTAGAAATTAAAGCGCATGAGTAACAACTATTACTTTCTTTATATTATTTTTATTTCACAATACTGTCAATCCCGATAGGGATTATTACAGGAGTGGGCTCATTGTCATCATAAAAGTACAATATGAGCAACATAACACGGAACAAACAAGAAGTTAGCGTGAAAAAACATGGACGCTTAGATTCAATGAGTAACGCATTGGTCTACACACAACTGCTCATGCAAAAAAAAAAGAAACTAAGTTGTGATCGCGACTGTTTCTTCTAAATGATTTGTAAATGTTTTTAATGTTGGCTGGGCAGTAATAGCAGGGTTTAAGCAGTTCCACTCTCGCATAGCTCGCGGAAAGAATGAAAAGAAAAAGGTATTGTTATTACAAAGAAATTCTAGCGTGAAAGCGTGCTTACGCCGAGTCGGTCTGGTGTGTATGTACTTTACAAAGGCGGTGGGATCCAACTTCAGCGCACTCTGTAATACTAAGTATAGGAACTTTAATCGTTGAAAATTAGCTCGAATTTCGAAAGTAGCGAGGCCTGCGCGAGTAAGAATTTCGGTTGGTGAATCTGTGCGTTTAAAACGATTATAGATAAATCGGGCAGCTGTTCTTCGTATACGTTCGACTGTATGAATGTGGTTTTTGGTATGTGGATACCATACTATGTTGGCGTATTCGAGTGCCTGTCTGATAAGGCTGACGTAAGCAAGTTGCTTTGTCTGACTGGTGGAATGCGATGAGGTGCGTTTGAGGTAGAACAGTTTGTTTAGGGCTTTTTTAGTTACGTACGGTAAGTGCGCATTCCATCTGAGGTCGGATGCGATGATTACGCCTAAGTACTTATACTGGGTGACGCTATGGAGAACAGTGCCGTTGAATCCGTGCGGGAACTGCAGACTTGATTTTTTGTTTGTGACCGACATGCAGACAGTTTTGTAGGAATTTATCACCATTTGCCAGTCTGCGCACCACTGCACTACCTTATTTAGGGAATTGTTCAGTTTTGCTTGATCTTCGTGGTTACTCACAGTATGTAAAGAAGGCAATCGTCTGCAAAGAGGCAAATGGTGACGTCGACTTTGTTTGTTATATCATCTATATACAATAAGAACAAAAGTGCGGCCAGAACAGAGCCCTGGGGAACGCAGGACAAAACAGGGACAGCATCAGGAAGGTGATCATGGTATTCTACTTATTGGGAGCGGTTTGACAGAAAGTCATTGATCCAACGAACAATAGGGTCGTTACCAAGCAGGTGGTTAAGTTTGTGTAGCAATTTAACATGGGAAACACGATCAAACGCTTTAGAGAAGTCTATAAAGATTATGTCTACCTGTAGTTGCTCATTAATGTTCTGAGTTAAGTCGTGAAGGGTTTTTACGAGTTGGGTGACTTTTGATAAACCGTTTCAAAAACCGTGCTGGTTTGAATAGATTAAATTATTTGATTCCGTGAATTCTCTCAAGTGTTCCAAGATTATGTGCTCTAGTATTTTGCAGCACGTGCATGTTAGTGAAATTGGTTGGTGGTTAGACAGGCAAGATGTGTCACCTGATTTTGGTGTGGGAATTACTATTTGCAACCTACCACTCTTCAGGAAGGCGGCTCTCACGGAGTGACTTTAAGGAAATTAAATGAAGAAACTTGCTTACTCGTTCTGCGTACCTTTTCAAGAAACTGTTCGGAATTTGATCTGGACCATAGCTTTTCTTTTCATCTAAATTCAACAGCAGAGATAATATGCCAGCTTGTGATATTTTTGGGGTGCCCAAAACGCTTTCTTGGCAGTGGCTAGGGACGAAATGGTTCAAGGAACTGTTATCGACGGTGAAATTGGATTGAAAGTAGTTGTTAAATGGGTTAGCTTTTTCCTTACTTTCCTGAGCATTCAGAAGGTACGTTAGAGCGTTTCACGCTTAGGTAGAGCCAGAATTTTTGAGGCGAGTTCCTGATAAAGCTGTGTAATGAATTTTTGAGGAAACTGTTTTTGGCACAGCGTATTTTACTTTTTAATGACGTTGTTAGCAGTGTTATTTCCGAGTCAACCTTTTTACACATATGCGATATTCTTCTTTTCCTAAGTCTCTTTATTTTGCGCTTCAAGTGGATTATATCTCGACATATCCAAGGACTGCGTTTTCTAGTTTTTCTTTGAACTCGTGGAACAGAAGTGTTTATACAGTGCGTCGCAATGGCTTTAAACTTGGTCCACACCATATCAACAGACGACTGCTGGTTTGAAGTGAGGTAAAAAAAAATCTCGATAATTGTAGGCAAGGTAGGCCATGATAGTTGCATCGTCTGCATCTTTGAACGAGAGCACTCACTTTATAGGACCGAGCGTTCGTACAGGATTTGAGAATTGTAAAGAGCAACATATTTCTTATGGTCAGATAATCCTTCAAGAGGTTCAACGTGAACAGTATCCTCAAGGAAATGGACGCTAATAAACACAACGTCTAAGAGTGAACTTGAGGTACCGACAACCCTGGTTGGGAAATCGACATTTGTGTCAGGTTATATGCTAACTGCATATTTGATATGGTGTCAAGCGTAACATTTCCCGGGGTCATGAATTCCACCTGATGTCAGGCAAGTTCAAGTAACCCGCAATTATTATTTTGCTGGCATAGGATATGTGTTGTTGCATGTATTCTGAAAGAGATTTCAATAATAGTGGCTCAGCATCAGGCGGCCGATAAACTGCGCCTATATGGAATACACCTTTTAGACGGACGGTGCACCAAACAGCCTCGATGCCTGAAGCCTCGGGCATGACACTGTAAGATATCTGTTGCCTAAACAGCAGTGCAACTCCCCCACCTCTTCTCTTTCTATCTTTGTGTACAATTGCGTATTCCGGAGGTACGATTTCTTGGTTTAGAATGTTCGAGCGAAGCCATGTCTCTGTAACGACGGTGATATCAGCATTGTAAGCAAGTACAACAGCTTCCAGTTCGTGGAATTTGTTGACCAGGCTGTGCGCGTTTATATTTATGATTGTAGCTGATTACGGTTTTGAGCGCTGCGCGTCCGCATGCTGATGTATTCTTCGTTTTTTTTTTACAGTCTACGATATCGTTTGAATCGTTTACCCAAGCGAAAAAGCGGCCATCAATGCGGACTTTGTCGTAGACTAGAAATACCTTTTCCTTGCGATCACGGTTCGCTTTAGTTTTTTCCCACAACTTCTTTCTTCCTTCCCAGATAGGTCGCGAAAAATCTTCGCCGATTGAGTAGCCGGACCCTTTTAGCCTAGAACATCGCTTTAGAATTGTCACTTTGTCACGATGATCAAATAACTTAAGAATTACGGGCCTGCTTTCTTGCGTCATTGTTAGTCGGCTTTCGGTTTCCTGGGCGATGGATTTCTATGGACCCATTTCTATGGACCCTTTTTTCTAATAGCTAGAATAATTGCCACAAATTCTGCAAGAAATATTCAGGTATAATCAGCGAGATGGAAAGCAAAAGACGGGTGAAGCTCATATGAAAAGATGCCAACTCCAGCCTTTTCTAAATTTTGTGTTGCATCCGTAGAAATAACCATTTGAGACGGAAACACTAAGAAGTTCTTGAAGAAGACCTTCAAGTATGCGCGCTGGAAGAAATCTTTCGTGTTTTGGAAAATGTCCTCAAAATTAGTTTCACCTTTAACTAATTAGCTTGTGGAGAAATCAGGCACGGTAGTCGAACGTCAAGTTTTGATAACAGCGTCTGAACAAAAATCACTTTTGGTCGTCGATAACGCTGCCAGTGTGTTATGAAAAATCAATGGGGATAATTGATGAAGGAGGATTGCAAACGGCAGATGGGTGCATCGCATATCTTCAGAAAATTCAGGACAGTGATTTGCTTACATGTGGACTCAATCGGAAGGATTCCAGCCTCCAGATAAAGCACGTCGTTAGCCACAAAACGTGGCAGCCCAAGAAATAGCCGCAGCGCTTGCCTTTCTATTAGTATTAAAGGCCTTAGCTTGTATGCAGCACATACTGAAAGAAGAATACAGCCGAATTTGAGAATGGGGAGGACGTGAAGCTCATAAATCATGAAGAACGCAGCCGGAAGAAGTGTATCTGTTCGGTCGCTGTTTTTGTGCGGTGCTCTGAGTTTTCTGGTTTTTGGACATTTACGGTTACCATTGACGACGATTGATTAACAAGACGTCGGGCGAAGACTCAACGAGCCAGGCGCCTTACAGGTACGACATTTCTTTTTTGAGGACCTGGCTATTACCCTGCCGCTATGGTGGTTGGAAGCCGAGAACATCGTCACGAGCCTTATGCTCGTCCAAACGTAACAAGCCATATGAATGATGCTACGGGCCGTAATGAAAAGCCTGGGGCCTTGCAAGCGTCACAAAGCTTCATAAAGCCGGCACGTTTGGTTCTCCACAACTCGGAATCAACTTCAGCGAATTCAGGAATAATAGCTGACGGTGAAGCCGAGAGCAAGAAGCCTCGCCTAGAAGACAGCAAGTACGATGACACAACATCGAATTATGAGCTAAGTGATGAAGAAGAGATGGGTGACGATGCACCATTTACTTTGGTCACGTACAAGAAAAAGCGAGCCGAAGGCATTCCGGTTGTCTTTCGCCCAACAAGTGAAGGTATTACTTTTTGGTAAGTAAATCCAAACCGAGTGTCTGCCGAAATAGTTTCCGCTGCCAAAGAAAAAGTACAGTCTTTCAGGACGAACAGAGATGGAAGCTTCAGTGTCAGCGTTGCTTCCTTAGCGTCGGCGAAACGCCTTTTGATGCTCTCAAGTGTAGGCGGCCTGGAAGTCAAGCCCCTCATCCCCGAGTCATACACGCGAAACGTTGGGAAAGTAAAACATGTGCCTCTGCAGTATACAGACGAACAACTCCTAGACTTCTTGAAAGACGCAGGAGTTATATCGGCACGCAGACAGATAAGATATTCCCGCCAAGAAGTTGGAGCAGTAAAGTCACGTCCACTTCACACGGTAACTCTGATTTTCAGAGACGGTCGCCCTATTCCAGGAAGAATTTACTTGGGTTTCACCAGTCACCCTGTCGAGGAATACCTAGGATCAGCACTTCGCTGTTATAACTGCCAGAAACTTGGGCACATGGCGAAAACCTGCCGCAGCACACGTCGATGCAAAATCTGCTCAGAAGATCATGACCACAAGGAGTGCAAGTCACTTCTTCAACCTAAATGTGCAAACTGTGCGGGGAACCATGCCGCCTCCTTCTCAGGCTGCCCTCAGAAAAAAGCAGCGGCACAAATGCGTCGACATGAACTAATCCGTGGAAGACAACCGCGACGCAATGAACCCGCCCCAAACCTTGAGATTGTTCATCCAGTGCCAGATCACCCACCTCAGCGGGCACCGGAACCACCACAGCCAAGAGCATCAACAAGCTATTCCTCCTCTAGAGAACAACCAACAGTGCAATCAAGAGACCAATCAAGAGGATCACAGTCAAGTGCCCAGTCTTATGCATCAGTGCTACGGAAACCCAGACGACAACAGGCAGAAAGTAATACACAAGGAAGCTCCAGTACTCGCACACATTTCTCTCAGCGACCTTACTCATCTACTGCAGAAGTAACACCAGCTAATAGCGACCATACCACAGCATCGGTGACACAACTGATTTTGCCAATGCTTTCGCAGCTCTTAAGGCAATCCTGTCTGCTCTGCCGGAAGCAAACAACCTACCAGAAGTGAAAGCCTTGTTGCCTCTAGAAGCACTATTGTGTCAACAATCCGGGCCGAAACTGCGGCAGACAGAGCATCAATAACCGCTACAAAAATGTCTCCATATTTCAGTGGAATGCCAACAGTCTTCGAAGGAAGTGTGCTGACTTTCATAAACTGCTTGTGCAATACAACTTCCCAATACTTTGCATTCAAGAGACGGGAATCAATGACGACTTTCGCCTCTCAAATTATGTGATATACAAGACTTCTCGTGAAGGTGCTGTTAGCAGAGTGCTCCTGTGCGTCAGAAAGGACCTACCATTTTATCAAATTCAGTCCAGTGATTCAGACTTCCCGGAATTCATCGCATGTAAAGTATCCTTTGACAAGCTCTGTATAACAGTGAGTAATCTATATCTACAACCTTCGAACCTGATTTCAGTAGAAACGCTAGTGGATATCTTCAAAATAGCTCATTCTAATGTATTTATATGTGGCGACTTCAATGCACACAACACCATCTGGGGCAGTGATCATTGTGATGCACGGGGTAACGTTATTGAGAGCGCCATAGATAAATGCAACTTGACTGTTTTAAACGATGGGTCGCCAACATTGCTTCGTGGATATAATTACTCAAGCTGCATAGATGTTACCCTGTGTTCACATGATCTAGTGAATGGTGTGGGATGGACAACAGATATGGAAACGCGCGGAAGTGATAATTTTCCCATCCTTGTTTACCACCCTAGCATGCACTGTGATATCAGGCGTTACAGCAGACTAACCAACTGGCAAGCTTTTCGGTACCGCCTAACGGATCAAATTAATCAACATGCAACAGTGGAAAAAATTTACAAAATTTTTGCAGGACAATATGAACATAAGCACAAAGAAGTTCCCAATTCCAAAAGATTATGCTGCAGTTGACGGAGAATATGAACACCTAAGAGCCATCGGACGTCGATCCGAAAGAGCTTACCGACTGAGCGGAAGTTTAGAAGCATACAGAAACGCTCAGAAAATACACAATGTAATGCGCAGACGAATGGAAAATTTAGGGAAAAAGTGCTGGCGCGATTTCTGCGGCACGTTGTCTCCTCACACGGCTGTCCCACGAATTTTTCTAGTAATTCGTTCTTTAAGCGGACCTGTAACACAGAGCTTCCCATTTCGTGCTCTCACTGTAGCTCCGGACACGTGTGAAATAATAGTTGCAGATGAATTTTGTGAGCTTATTTCCAGACCTGCTTTTTCATCGCAATGTGCAGAATTTGATATTTCAGTAGTGTTGGCTAAGCGAAGAATTGCTGCTTGCTACTGGGCCCAACATCCTCAATTAGATCATACTTTCACATTAAGCGAGCTTCAATGTGCAATTGCATCATGTCGCCAAACGTCCGCTGCTGGGCCGGACGGCATTACGTACAATATGCTAAGAAACCTCGGACCTACAGGTACAAATGATCTCTTAGACATCTATAATAACTCATGGATAGAGGAAACTGTACCTGACTCTTGGAAAGTCGCTCGAATCATACCAATTTTAAAACCTGGTAAGACGCCCTTGTGCCTTGAATCCTTCCGCCCTGTTAGTTTGACAAGTTGTTTATGCAAAGTAATGGAGAAAATGATTGACGCGCGACTTCAACGGTGGTGTAATGAAACGAATGTGCTGTCCAACTACTTAGTAGGTCTTAGAAAACATAGATGCACAATGGATGCAATATTAGATATAGTAACCTGTGTGGAGCATGAGCGTGCACGTGGGAACATGACTATAGCAGTATTTCTAGACATCAAGAGGGCATTTGACACTGTTAGTCACTTTCATGTTTTGCTAAGCATGTTGGAACTTGGTCTGTCTGGCAGGTCCTTGCGATGGATGTCTGAATTTCTATCAGGTCGCAAAATATTTGTTCAGACGGGTGAAGGAAAGAGTGCTGAACATGTTGTCAAACAGGGAGTACCACAGGGAAGCGTACTCAGCCCTTTCCTTTTTAACTGTGTCATGGCTGATTTAACAAGAAGGCTGCCATCACAGTTAAAGTTTTCACTGTATGCAGATGATGTGTGTATTTGGACATCTGGGTCTAATGCTCAACTACTTCAAATGGCATTGCAAGACGGCATAAATATAATCAACAAATTTTTGAGAGAGAGAGAGAGGAATAGTACTATCACACGTAAAGACAGCTGTATTGCCCTTCACTCGAAGGCAGTTAAAAATTTCACTCTTAATCTGGAAGGACACCCTCTAATGATTGTCACACAGCATCGATTTCTAGGCATAATACTTGATAGGCAGCTATCCTGCGCACCCCACATAAAAAAACTCGAAAACGAGGTCAATGCCATAGTGACTGTACTTCGCAGACTTGCAGGCACATCATGGGGCGGATCAGTATCGTCCATGCTGACTGTTCACAATGCATTAATACGACAAAAAGTTGCGTATTCCGCGCCCATCTTACACGGACTTTCCCACACGTCAGAAGAGCGACTTCAAAGACTTTTAGCTAGAGGACTACGCCTATGCCTAGGAGTTCCACGAGCGACTTCTAGTTCTCTTGTAATAGCTGCGGCTCGCCAATCACCATTTCCAGTTATGCGAACTAGAGAAACATGCCGGCATTATTTCCGTCTTCAAACCCAGCATAAAAACCACCCATTGGCTCTAGACATAATGAAACGAGATAGAAGTTATGTTCATGTAGAAATTCAAGAAAATCTTCACATATTGCCAAGAAATGAATTTTGGAACTCAGACATCGAATATCCTCCATGGCTGCTTACAGTTCCAAAAATCGAATTGTCAGTAGATGGGATATTCAGCAAAAGAGACATGTTCATTCGAGCTGCTCCATAACTAGCTATGTACCAGATATATATGCGGTATTCAGGATACACACACGTCTACACAGATGGCTCCAGTACAGCAATCTCTTCAACTTCATCATTCATTATAACGCACCTCAACAAACAAGAATCATTTAAGTTATCTCGTGCGACTTCGTCCACAACGGCTGAACTGTTCGCAATCCTATGTGCTATAAAATTTATATTGTCAGTAAGAGATGCGCAAAAATGGGTAATTTTCAGCGATTCACAGGCGGCTCTAACATCACTCTGCAACACAAAGGGGAAAACATTCAGTGACAGTATAATATATGAAACACTTAAAAACCTCACAAAGGCAAGCGAAGCGAAACATTCAATAGCATTCCAGTGGATACCAGGGCATTGCGACATTCCTGGCAACACAGCAGCCGATGAAGCAGCACGACAAGCGCACCTCAAAGATGATACGGCTCCGCTGCCAATATCAAAGGATGAATTACGCTGCACTATAAGGACAACGTCTCTCAAAACGTCTAGAAACACTTGGTTTGACCAGAATTCTAAGAGCTCGGACTTATATCATATTGATCCATTTATTGAATTCAAATTTTCATTGTCATTAGATAGAACTATGGAAACCCTTATTCATCGATTAAGGCTAGGCACTGTCTACACAAAGCATTTCTTACACAGAATTGGCCGTGCGGAAACCCCCGAATGTGATTGTGGATTTGTAGACGAAGATATATACCACCTCCTTCTAGATTGCGCACATCACGACACACCAAGAAGCCGACTTAAATCAGGGCTAATTAAATTAGACCGCAGACCTTTCAGCTTAAGGAAGCTTTTGGGCCCTTGGCCAACAACGTCTTTGCAGAAGAGCGCTTTAAGAGCACTAAAGACTTTTCTTGAAGACAGCGGCATTGTTGGACGTTATTAACGCTTTTATTGTTCCTTTCATTTCATTGTCGCTGTATATATGCATGTATTTGTGAATTATGTTATGTTGAATGTTTTGTTGTGACTATACGTGATAACGCATTTACACGATGTATGTACCACCCGCTGACTAGACAATGTGTTATTAGGCGACAATATCTTTTGTACTTTTGAGACTTTCATATACATAAGTGTGGAGACATTTACATTGTATATTGTATGTACCATGTGTTCCTTACGTCATAGTCTTCCTGTGAAAACGTTGCGTGATAAGTCCTGGTGCTTGTGTGAAAAGACTATTTGATATGTTACCTTGAACCCTGTACGATGTATGACGGAATCACTGAAGAGATGAGGAGTAGCCGGTGCCTTAAACTGTGCGCCAACATCTCCTTATATCATATAAATAAAAAAAAAGAACGCAGCCCTACGCATACCCGTCTTTTTATTACTGAGACGGCGCAACAATCCCATTGCACGTTCTCCTTTACTAGCCTTTGTTTCAATTTACTGTTGCCAGTTTAGCGTACCGTCATATGTTATCCCTAAATACTTCAAAGCTGCACCTTGCGGTATCGGCTCATTTCGATAATGAAGAGAAATAAAAATGGTATGTGCGATTGGAAACACAAGTAACGAGTATTTCTTGACGTTAAGGGAAAAACACAGTCCGTTCAACCAGGACTCGAGTGCAGACAAATAAGATTACAAAATTTGGTGTAATATATTGATATCCCGTGATGAGGAGAAAAATGCAATATCATCAGCACAGAGGTAAAGTAGCATATCCTTATACACTGGGATAGACGATAACAAAATATTAAGTAAAAGGGGAGAAAGAACAGATCCCTGTGGTACGCCTCTCGTCTGTTCATATGTACCCGATGTAACCCCATCTTTGAAGCAAAAAACTTGTCTGTCGGAAAGGAATTCTTCTATCGAGGTAACTAGATAGCCTAGAACAGCACAGCTCGCTAATCTAGAAAATAAATGTCCAGGCTCAACACTGTCACATGCTTTCGCAATGTCTAAAGTTACCAAGCTTAACCTTCTCCTGATAGTCCTGAGAGTCGAATGCGGCTTTCTAAGCCAACGTGAGCTCATCATATGGAACAATGAGGCCTAAATTCTAATTGTCCGAAGCAAAGAATACCTTTGAAAGAAGTGAAATCATGGAGCCGGACACAAATTACTCTTTCTGGTATTTTGACTAGATTCGAAGCAATATATATATATATATATATATATATATATGGAGATATATATATATATATGTATATATATATATATATACATAGTTGTGACTCTCCCAACCTTTTTCATGTGTTATGTGGTAACATCTGATGCACGCTTCATGAACTGCTTTAGTTGCGCTTTGTCTTTTCATTTCTATTACTTAGGTACACTGAATTTATTGAGCACGCGAACGCCCGGTGTGCATAAAATTTTTGGCATACTGGTGCAGGATGTGGGCTTTGAAAGGACCAATTGATGAAATTTGACAAGTTGAAAGTAGAAAGTTGATGAAAGTGAAATGTTACACCTGTCTACAAAGGCGGTGGTGAGACCAACATTAATAATTACAGGCCCATTTCAGTTCTGACAGTGTTTTCAAAGGTATTTGAATACGTCATCAATCACAGGCTAAGCGGTTTCTTTATTAAACACCGAGTAATAACAGAAGCTCAGTACGGCTTTCAAGCAAATAAATCAGCAGAGATTTCTCTCGCTCACATAAAGGATAAGATAAAAGAAAATATAGAAAAAAATATTGCTCAGTCTTTACTTATTTATAGATTTCAGCAACGCCTTCGACAGTGCTCAACATAATATTTTGTTAAGAAAATTAGAAAAATATGGTATTAGAGCAGTGGCAATAAAACTAATCCGGAGTTATCTAGAGAAACGTTATCAATATGTACGTGTTAACAATTGATCCTCCAGCAAACTCGAAGTACATCAGGGCGTTCCCCAGGGCTCTATTCTGGGACCCCTACTCTTTCTTATCTATATAAATGATATTATAGCAATACATGGATCCACACTATTAATTATGTATGCAGACGATACTAATGTTTTTTTCACCGGAGAAACCATGCAATGTTTAGAGACGTCTGTTAATGAATGGATGGATGGATCGATGAAAAACTTTATTAGGGTCCTTTAGGGCGCGCCCTAGCGCGCAGCGGGCCGCTCCCACGGCGGGACAGAGAGGCCGAGCCTCTCCGCTGCGTCGCGGGCCCATTGGACAGCCCATAACTGTTCTTCGAGGTTGGGGCTGTGTAGGACAGCAATGTTAATGACTACTTATTACAGTTATCTGCATGGCTTCAAAGAAATCGCTTGAGTCTAAACACTGTATTTACTCGATTCTAAGCACCTCCTTTTTTTCACGATCGCGATGCCCAAAGTGAGGGGGGGGGGGGTTGCTTAGATTCGAAAAAATCTAGAATGACCCCCCTTCCTCTTTTCGCTGCGACATCGTGGCGAGATGAGTGCAAGAAAGAACATTTTATTTTGTAAACATTCAAAAGAAGATCGGTGCAGACAGTGAACCCACCACTTGTGCCGGATGCTCAGTTACAATCACTGCCACTCGAGTTCGTCGCACAGCTTGAACCGCCACTCTCGGTATCCCACAGCAGGTCGTCTTCCGTTTCGTCGAAGTGGTTTGTGATTGAGCACTTCTTAAATGATTTGACCACAACGTCCACTTGGACCCGCTTCCAAGCGTCCGAATCCACTTGGGATGGTTGATGGGTACGGTTTCTGCAGCTTTCGCCGTACAGCCGTACAGTTCGGCTGTGCGGCGAGATCGCGCCGCGGACGCCGGGCCACCTCGGGACTCCAACGGCTCCGGCTCGATGACAGAGTGAGCAAGCGCGCTTGGCGGCCTTGGCTACACGCTCTTCCTAACAAATAGGGGGGTGCTTAGATTCGCATGCAAACTTTTTTCCGAATTTTATCGCGGGAATAGAGGGGGAGTGCTTAGAATCGGGAAAATACGGTATAAGTAAAACAAAGTACGTCGTTTTTAAGCCAATTAATAAACATGACTGCTACCCGGTTAACATTAGATTTGAAGGACGCTTGCTGGAACAGGTTACTGAACAAAAGTATTTAGGTGTCTGGTTTAACCACAACCTCTCATAGAATACTCACGTTATTCAACTAAAATCAAGCCTTTCTCGCACCATTGGGTGCATTTACAAAGTACAACATCTAATACCCAAACGTTTAAAGCAGGCACTATACTGCTCACTGGTTTACTCAAGAATGAGCTATGCAATCTTGACTTGGGGAACAACAACAGCTACTAACTACGACAAACGTAATGTATTACAAAAGCAAATTTTGCGCATATTGTAAAGTTTTAAAGGCAACAAGCAGTTATTGAGAACACAGCCGTTATTTACTAAATCTCAGATGTTGAAGGCTGACCAGGTGTACTACATTAAGCTTTTGCAATGGATCAATAAATACAGCTTACGTATTTCCGCAGTGCCCAGCTCAAGTTCATACAGTACCCGAAACCCAAAACGAAAAATGCCGCAAGTTAGAACCAACTATGGAAGGCAAGCATTATCTTTTCAAATAACCAATGCTCTAAACAGAAGATATATGCAAGTAGACTTTAATAAAGGTGTACATACATTTAAGAAATACTGTAGGAAGTTTCTTGTGAACAGTGACATTACGTTTTCTTTATTGTAAGTTACCTCAAAAAGTGCGCTTTGTTCTCCCTTGCCATGCTCCTCTCAGCTACTGCAATTTTGATACACGGCTGTGAAATTGTGCTTGTTTCTGTGTCTTGGTTTTTGTGATGAGTGCCATGGCTATGAATGATGTTGTTGAACGTGCTGACTGGTAACTGAATTGCTGTGTTCTGTATTTATGTTGCAGACATTATGTTGTGTATGTACATGTATTGTACCAATTATTTGCTGACTTTATATTCGAGCAGTCACTAGTCCCCCTTTTTAATATTGCCCACTGCCTGTACCTATGATGTCTGTCTGACTGAACTTTGTTGATATATTTTGTCTGTGTATATTGTGCAAGGGGGCCGGGGCCCTCGTCAGGTGCTCTGTCGCCTTTAGCGTCGGCCCCCTTTTAGACTGTGTCTGAGGAAACAATAAAGAAAGAAAGAAAGACATAAAGAAAGAAAGAAAAGCTCAACGCCTGTGCTGCACAGTACGGCTTGTGGCAGATCTGGAAGCATCGATAGATACGGTGCCTGCCTGTTGGAATTGCACCAGTTCGCTTACCTGAAAGAACTTAGGTGCCGAATAAGTACTTGACTAAGCTACCCGGTAATTAGTCTGTGGTTATGTTCAAAAACTTTGTAATAATATTGATGTTACGTCTCCCCACACTGACAAAATGGCAAAATGGACACCTTGTTATTTCGAACCGCGAACATGAAACAGCTGTACCATAATGAACTCAAATTCATATTTTATTCCGCTTCAGCTGTCACATAGACTTGTTTTGGAGAGAATATATTCATGATTATGATGTACGAAGTCAGTTGCTCATGGTGTATTGCGATTGCGAAGGGAGCTTTTTACTGCCCACAATTTTTCATGCAGCAATTTCGTAGCCTTTGTGGCCAGCACATTGACAAAGGCTGGTCCAGCAGCGGCAACGTCAGTAAAACATACTGTGCTAATACAAAGCACGTCGTACTCTCTTTCACTTCACACACACATACCCACGCCTATATATATATATATATATATATATATATATATATATATATATATAAACAAGTTACTCCGTATCTGTTACTCCGTGTGGATAAGCGTATGGATTACTCCATATGTGTAGGCTGAGCGACGATAGGTTAGAGAGAAATGAAATGTGAAAAAGTAGAAATGCGACTCAGACAGGCTATAAAGCAATGTTACAGGAGTGCATATCACAGAAGAAACTTGAGCAAATTTCCAAGCTGTGGTTGAGGCTTGCCTCAACGTAGACACTAGCGTGCGAGGCAGCACCAGTGATGCTACTTCCCCGATTCAGCTTGTTGCGTGCATATCCAGGAAATACAGCAATTATTGCTGATCAATAAGAACATTAGACAGAGTAAAATAACGATGATGAGCTACGGGATACCAACACTGCAGGCCCTTGCTCCACGTTCTATTGTCGACGCGTCGGGCAGCAGATATTTGCGGATACGAGCATGTTAAGCAGACATCTATGATCATTCAACACACAGATTTGAATCTATGTGAAACTAAACACAAGTGAATCGCCAAACTAAATGCTATCAAGTAACGTCCATGCGTGCAACTGTGTGTACTGTAATGGTATGCGACGTCTACAAGGTCATGAAATGCACACTTTTTTGTCGGCCACAAAAGTCCCAATTAGGTTCTCTTGCTATTCGCGTGTTAATGCACTTCACCGCGCAGAATCTATGAAGAAATAAAAACACCAAATTCGGCGGATTCACGTGCGAAACGCCGACCCGGTGATGACATGAGAACTAAGGCGACGTACGAGGCTTGTCGTGGGAATAATGGCGACGACAGGCGCACGCAGTGACGAATACGACGTATACGTGCATCTGGCTTCATCTAACGGCTCTATATCTCTAGTGCCTTAGCAATGCATGCTCATTCTGGAGGCTTGGTCAAGGATGCGCACACACCCAGTCTCTTGGTTTCTTCCCTTAATTCTAAAGTTTGCCCTGGGTTATGATACATGTGAAACGTGCAAGTTATATGCACGTACATCTACAATAAGTGGTCTTCGATTAAGTCCGACAGCTACTATGGCTGCGGACCATAGATCAGGCACACACCCAGTCGAGCATCCCGAACTGCTGAATCAAAGAAAATGAACTGAATAAAAAATTTGTTCATGTGATTACATTTTCCATCGAGAGGTTGATGTGGTTTAGAAGGATTCATGAGTCAACATTACATGTTCGTTTTCTCCGTGAAAATTATTTTTATTAAGCAGAACGCAGGTGCGCTTACTAGATGTACTTTGTCGGTCAGCATACAGGATTTAAGGCCTACAGTTAGTTTTTTTTAACTCTATGGTTAAACACCGTTTGCTACTACGTGAATTTGGCGCACATATAACCTTCGCATATATATTCACAAATATATTTGCCGCTACACCAAGGAACCCTTCAGCGGTGGTCACGCCAGAACTGGGAAGTTAGTAAACAAAGCTTCGCCTGAAATGGGAAGTGTAATATTAAATGCTGTTTTATTATCGAATTCGCCGATGACATTACCATGATATCTAGGACTGCTGGATTCCAGCTGGGTTCGGTGCCCTTAAGTTTTCCATCTTTTGCATCATACAATCTTAGGACTTGCCTGAGACCGCTTCCGCACATCTTCAATTAATTTTACTGGAAAAGCGGTAAGTATATTTTAGTAGCTCGACACACAATTGAAGAACTTTGCAATGCGTGAGAGACCTCCTGTCATGAAATGCTACAGCATGTGGGAAAAAAAAGGTAGAGCTCACAAGCCTGCACGAGCGCGACCCAGCTGTCAAATCACGACCCTGGAACGTGCAAAGATACATAAAAAATCAAGTGTCCTCTTCATAAGCTACCGTGGCAACGTGCAGTACCGTGAAGTGGAGCATGTTCTGAAAGGTAAAGTCGCGCAGGCATAACAAAGTTATTGGTGTTCCAAGCAATGCGCTCATTAGGAGCACCGCCTGTTTTGATCTCATTTAAGTGCACCTGTTCAGGAAGCTTATTTGCTCACTTTATCGATACGGTCACGTGTCGATAATACGGACGCATCCACTTGCCAGGAAAATCGTCCGCGATATGAGTCTTCCATAAAAGCGAATCAAGCTTAAAAAATTATACATGTGGGGATATTTCTGTTTTTATTCAGATTAGCAGAAAGCTTCGTTCGCTTATGTTTTACTGCTGCTATCATCGTTTTTCACCACCTATGGACTGACTAGGAGGCGTTCCACATTGCCTTTTATATCCAGCCCGTCATGTTTGATCACATGCGTGTATAGCCTGCAGTGCTCGAATATTCTGTCCCACACTGAAAAATTCACTAGTGCGTGGTATTTTGGGGGAAAGTTGGTGAAGCTCCTTTACGTAGGACGCCTACCATCGTACCATCGTTTTCTAAATGCGTAAGCGATTCTATGCCTACCCAACGAGGAAACATGTCCGTCCGTCCCGTAAGACGAATCGCTATCAAGAAATTAATGTATAAAAGAAAATAAATTCGAAAGGACAACCGTTGGCAGTGGTAAGTTTCGAACCGAACCTGCGACCCCACAATCGAATACATCTACAACGCAGAAATGGTTTTCCCAGATAAGAACTGTAGCGAAATTAATAGAACTTGTGGGACGTGATAGTAAAAGTTAAATTCTAGTTACTCTTTGAAGTGGAGTTTATATTTATGGCCTCAATTCTTTCTACGAAATTCCATACAATTGGTCAGGTTGAAGAAAATTGATGTACGCAGTTTACAAATACGGGACTTAGCGCCAGGAACAGATAATGCAGTTCTGTAAATTGCATCCGTCCGAATATCCAAAGCGGTAACTTTGATATAACAATTTATATTTTAAGTGAATTTGTGACAAATTTTACGAAGGTTTTGCCAAATGATTACTCACATATTTGTGGTGTACTCGATAACCACGTATAATAAATCAAATTTCACGGCATTACATGTTCCATCAGATACAATTTCCAAAACTGCGATATACTTTTTCTTTCCCGAGTTACATTTGTAAGTTTGATAGCTTCGTTTTCGGAAAATTTGAGATATTCAGCAATGAAAAAAAAAAAAAAAAGACAATTCAATGGCCAAATCGAAAGCTCCCTGCAAACAGTCATTAGATTGTTACTTTTTCCGTTTAAATGCAACAAGCCTCATCAGATTTGGCACAGTGGTTGCCTAGAAAACTAATTTCTGGTTCCCATGTATAAAGATAACAGTCGCGGAGCTAACGCTACCTGTTAAGACACATCCACATTAGCGGCTCGCCAAAACGCTGCACTGCGTTTGGCTTTAGTGAACCGGCGTCCGGCGGCAGCTTTGCTCGTGATCGGCAAGAATTGGCCCGTGCTTTTTTTTTCTTTTCTTTTGCAACAACCGCCAAAGCGACCAACGCAATCGGCAACAGAAAACTACGTGGTTACCACGGCTACGATCCGGTGCCACCAGCAGCTTCACGGTCGCCGACCTCTCGGAGTAGATATCGTCACCATGCCTGTCCTCATTGCTTCAAAGTGGTAGCGGATCGATGGCGCTTCACAAAGAACAGGTGCTGTTCACAGGATGCAATTTTTGTTCACGGTTATTGCCCCGTGACGCTGTCCACGCAGTCATTTTACGCAAAGAATGAAATGTGCTAACATTCGCGGCGACGTCCCGCTGCATACGGCCACGGCCGAGGCGGTTCGCCATGCACCGGCCAGTGGTCTCCGCGCATGCATGCAGTGTAGCTGAACTTGGCTTCAACGCGGCTTGTACCGCCGGTCTGGTTCGTGCCAAACATTTGCCAGTGGTCATTTCTCTTCATAAATAGTATGACTTGGGCATCACTTTATTCCAGCGGCTAATATTTTGCATCGAAAACAAGCTTGTCTAGCCGATGTCTGTGTCACCGGTCACGGCGGTGCGCATGTAGCCGATCGGCCCTGCGAAGAACTGGCGCACTCGATGTAAACCGGAGGGTTATCAGAGGGATTCATTGCGTCGTAGCTTGGAATATTGACGCGATAGCATTAGGAGCCCCGTGTAGCAGAACATGCGGTGTCGGCGGCCACGGCCGAGAAAACCTTCCCGAACCACGGATATTCTATATACGGCACTAAAGTAGTTCTTCTATCACTAAAGTTTATCATAACTGGTCTGACGCTCTTTTTAGAAAGTTATTCCTCGAATTTTGAGAATGGCAGCCCAGAAACAAATGCCATGAAACAAAGCACCGACAGCCCGTGCCTCTTGGGTTAAATCTTCTCAGACTGAAACATCAAATTGCGAAACAATAACAGAAAATCAGCTCACGCAGGAGACCGCGTTTCTGGCAGAAAGCTCGCTTTCGTACATAGGCTTCACCGCGAGCGTTTCCCAATAAACATTACGGTTACGTATAAGCTGCAGTGTCCCGGAAGCGTGAAAAGCAGTCAGGGATCTTTGAATACTATCGCGTACCACTCTTAAAGGCGAAGCTTAAGCGTTCTCGAAGTTTTTGCCTTGCCGTTGTACTCTAGCTCAGACACAATTTGAGAGCATACCTGATGGCTTGGACTGTGAGAATTGGTTCGGCAGATCGATAATATCGCAGTGTTTCACAACTGAGAGGCCACGCTTGGACGAGTAGCAAGTATTGCGTTCGAAAACATGTGTACTATTCGCAGTTTTTGAGGTTACTTTGGACTACACGCCGGGCTCACTTGTATTTGAAGTTATTCCTACACTGCGACTACTCCTTATGATGTTAATTTTGCAACCAAGTACGAACGTTTATATTTCTTCGCTTGCTCTAATTTCGACGCACTAATTTCTGACTGCAAATGCAGTCAGTGCACGAAATCGCTCTGTTTCCACCGTAACATGCTATTGTATTCAAAGATTATGCCATGATTTTTACTTCTTTGCTTTTGATCCGGTATTAATAGTTATTTACTGGTTTACACCTTACGTTATAGTTGTCGTGTGCCCAAGGGTGAGAATCATAATTGAGAAAATTATGAAATTATGGTATATGAAGCTGATCACTTGGCCGTCACGCAGTTCATGAAATCGCGGCTAAATATAGCAATAGCGTTGCTACTATTTCTTTATCGCCTATGCGCAGGGTTTCAGACGTATCTCAATAATAAGTTTTGCGGTTCCATGGTTCTAAAGTGTTTCTATTTTGTGGTTACTTAGAGTTCTCATGATTATGAAATGCCTGATTTCTGTGACATGTCCCGCGCACATTTGAAGCTGTTGGTTCGGTATCGTGTGTACATTTCCAAGTTTTATGCAAGGCTGCGCTATTTTACTCAGTTTTTGTACTACAATGTCATAGAATAAACTGAACTCCTATGGCGGAAATTCGCCACAGAACAAGCTAATTACTGCAATCCTGGCTTATTTGCTTTAAGTTTATATTCTGCAGATTTCCTGCCATATTTCGGTATCCTGTGGCCACAAAGGTTCTGCAGACTTTCTGCAGAAAAATGTATTCAGATTGGTAGCAGGGAGGAGCCAAAGGGTGGCAGAATATCACCAGACTGTCGGCATGTTTTCTGCAGACAGGATGACACGTTGTCCGTAGAATTTCCATAGAAATACTAGAAAAGGTTTTTTTTGTCTTTCTTACAGGTTATTAGAGGAGTTTTGTTAAAATGTATTTTTCTTTTGCAAGTAATTGCTACCTTTTATGTAATGCAATGTACCTGCTGCACTTGTGACACCTTCCACAAGTGTCTTACTAGTTATCTTTAAAGAAAGGACAGAGCACGATCTGCCCTGCAGGGTGTAGTGGTGTCGTAATGGTAGTACGAGTGCAAAATGTGCAATCATCACATTAAGAAGCATAATACAATTTAGAGGCGTACTACGGACGCAAGCGTACATCATGTGCCAAAAACTGGCAAACTCATGGACGCCGTGGGCCTCAGGCGATTTCCTCGTTCTGGAGAGGGGGAGGGTAAAGGCCTTTCATCGTCCCGACCAGCTACGAGAGGTGCGCAACCCTCTTGCTGACGAACCGTAGGAAAGGCAAAATAACCCGACTTTCCACTGTAAAATATTTGGGCTTTCAAATAAGGCGTTGTTGCCTTTTTTTCATTTTACGAAATCCTAGGAATCAGGAAAGTTGTACCATTCACCGTAGACTTCCTAAAAGCCTGGTTCAATTGCTATCCCTATTTGTAGTAGCACTTTACCAACAAGGCTTGCACCTTATTCGGCGTCGACATGTTGACAAAAGTTCTGGTCCCGGTTGAAAAAAAAACCACGAAAGGTTACCGGCGGCTTAATGCAAATTCCTATGCGGACACGGAATACGGTGAACCACATTTCGAACAAGCTTATCGATGAGCATGCTACGGACTCATTTGCAAAGTTGGAATCTACCGAGTGTGTGAACGTTTGCGTGCAATGCCAGTGTTTGTATTCCTGTCTATTTGTGAACATTGTCTTCGGTATTTTTACCTCAACCGTCGCCATTATTAGCAAAACGTTTCACGTGTACCATGCCGCGCTCTTGTACAGAGATAACTTATCCGGAAAAACTCTAGGATCGAATTAGGGCACATCTTTGCAACTATTTCGCAAACAAAAAAAAATAGGACGTAGCAGTGACGCGACGTATTTGTAGCATACTCTCAGAGAGCCTAGTGATACCTGCTGTCGGCTAGTTGATACCCGACTAGAATGGGGAGAAGGAACAATTACACAAGGACTAAGAGGGGACAAGGAACGAACGCACGCTTGCAGCTGATTTGTTGTCCGACCGCTCACTACATTAAGCCCCGCACATGCACATAAGGACACAGCGAATGACGTAAGAACAGGTTGACGAAGACTGGCTTTGATCATTTCTTCTGTACCTGTTGTTCCGTCATTCCTTGTGTCATTATGCGCATCTTTGGTTTTTATATGCAGTGAAGGTTCGCAAAGTAAGGCAGTTGCAAACTTGCTCTTATTCGTGTCTTTTCCAAGTTTTAATTTTCACTCTCAGCCCCCCTACTGTAGCCTACTAATAAAAATTAAACGTCCTCGTGTTTTTAAGCTTCCTTTATTGACGTTAAGACATATTGAGGAAGGATAATGCGCGTTCTTTCTCGAACAGGAGATGATCAGCTGGGCGAACAGTCTAGGGAATGAGTGCTGAAATAAAATGCCCCTTCGGAGGCCCCCTCGAACAAATAAAAAAGAATTCCTCGTTCCTTTGATGAACGCACAATTCCGGTCTGCCTTCCGGACAATATTCCTCCTTCGAGACAGTTGTCCTCGCCGCTCCTTGAGAATCGCTGACGTCCGGCCAACCTACAAAAGTAGAGAGATAATAATATTGTTAGATTAAATGATATACAGGCACAAGACTATTTACAAAACAAATTTATACAATATACGCTGCGCTAAGGATGATTTAGTCCCGCTTGTACAGGAGCGCTTCGTCGTATTTGCTTTCTGTAGCAGTCAAGTCAAGTCTGCAACTGTCGTGTATAGCCTTAACCCTGTGTTATTAAAGGTAAATTTCGAGAGGACTGTGGTATGGCTTGAGCCGCGGAACGCGGGCGACATTATTGCAATTAAGGCGGTAAAGAAAGTGTCATTTCAGCGAGCGGATGCACCACAAGGTCAGGACCGTTGTAAAGACGTATGATTCTAAGTATGATATTATAGTGTGATTGCTGTTCGCACTATACGAGTTTTCGTACGCTTATTTTGTAGAAAGACGGGCAGACATTCACCAAAATGTTTTTATGGTACCGTAAGCAACCATGAAGCATGCGTAATAGTGCAGTAATTATGGGAAATAAATCGTACTACATGAAATAAAATGTAATATAGAAAGCACGAACAGGGAAGTTGAACATTACAAAAATGAATACGAGAGAGAGGCAGGAACAAAAATCTATCAAAAATATGTGTGGAGAGGAATACGATAGTGACAACAGCGAAGTATTACGATTACTAGAAACAACACCAATTGATATACTTATAGACAATCGTTATCATGTATTACGAATCAAATAATAAGGAATGGTGGCAGAAAATTATACACGAGCAAAAGCGCATGGAGTTAGAGAATTCACACAATGAATTCGGAGGTCTTAGGTGCCAAAACAATGAATTTCGAAAAACGCCTTCCTATATATATTCGCAACTATATTGTTGAAAAGAAGGCATTGATACAGGGCGCTCAGGAAGGCGTTAGTTATTGCCGGACATTTGAATGGTTTCCTCTGGATTGCATTTACCACAAAAGGCATGCCTTTGAACATGACTCAAAGTAGTAATTATCACTCAAGTGTTATTGAAGTTAGACTACTTAACTTGTTACCCAAAACACAATTGAGATTTCGTCCAATGGCAGACTTGAAGCGTGACCCCCGTGGAGCTTGTAACTATTCTCAAGACTATTCCCCTTTCTCTCTTCTCTCATCAATACCATTACGCCGCTAACTTTTACAGCTTAAGTAACGTCACTCATGAGCGTCTGTTGTGGGAGTGATAGCTGCGCTCTTCGACTGTTCAGTTTTATTTTACTGCGTTAAATATGCCACAATTGAATAAAGTTGTAAAATCTAGCAATGTCAACTTTTTGGAATCCCGCAACCGCTAATGAACGCATTGAATAGCGTGCTTCAAGTCTTCAATTGAGTCAATTAATTGATTATTTTTGAGGTTTTACGTGCCAAAACCGCGACTTGGTTACGAGGCACGCCGTAGCGGGCACGGCGGATTATTGACCACCCGGTGTCTTTAACGGGCTCCCAGTGGATACGGGCATTTCTCCGTTTCCTGCACCTTCTCAATACAGCCGCCGCGGCCGGGATTTCATCCTTAGACGTCGTGCTTAGCTGCGCAACACCATAGCCGCTAAGCCACCGCGGCGGGTAGAATGCACGCAATACTGCTCGATACAATGTCTACAAAGAATAAATAAATAAACCCTAGAAATGTAATGAAACTTTAGCAGATATTATGCACCTCTATGAAGCAACTACATTTAGTACCAGTTGTTAAGCGCAATTCCATCTTTGACTCCCAAAATCTGCCGCCCCGGTACCTGTCACGAACGTAAGGCACAGCTGGGCCGCTCTGGCGCTGACTTCTTGCCTCGCAGCTTCTACGATGTCACTTGTTTTCGATAGCAGCCACCCCAGAAAATCATCCCACACAACATAGGTAGCTAGAAGAATTGTTTGACCACAGTAACGCACGATGATTTCTATAAACGCGTACAGAAGAATAGAAGGATGAGACGCGCATGGCTATGCGTGGTCCCCATCATTTCTGTCCACGATTATTAGGCTCAGCAGGCGCCTGATCATACCGCATAACGTATACGGCTATAGTTTTGGTAGAGCAAAATGAAGTTAAGAAGAAGCCAATACTATCCCAGATGCACTACGAAAAATTCGGCCGAAGTCACGTATCATGTCAGGCTTCGTCGTACTCTTTTATGAAGCAAATCAGAGCCGCTGCTACGAAAGCTGCTTGCTCTATGTGACTGACATCATCTTCAAAGCGACTTGTCCTTGAGGAAGTCGGTGCGGTGTGCCGGACATTTTTTTTTTATTTTATTTTTTATTTATCAATACTGCAACCTTGAAAGGCTCGTACAGGAGTGGACATACGAACAGCACAAGCGTAGCGCTTTGTCATCCGGGGGTTTGCAGCAAACTCAAACAAAACGGCTATGGTTACAATCGACGCGCCATGTAAGCAAGAAGTAAATACAAGGAAACAAAAACAAACTATATAGTGCGTACGCCATGTAAAGTGTGAGAAGCGGTTATTACTGAAACAAATGCACATTGGGTGTGCCGTGTAATGTACAAACAGTATCAAGTGTAATGTATATTAACATAGCAAGTGCAGAAGTGTACGAAAGAGCATACGGACACCAGCGCATGTGGCAGAAGTTGGGGCAGGGCAATACGTCATTGATAAATTTTTGAGGAACGCTCAGCCAAGACGACCACAATGCGTTCATCATTCCGATAATGACTGGAGGTGCAATTCGAGTGCCGACACGAATGAGTGCACAGATTGGGAACAGGTAACGGCCTTCGGGATGGAATTCCACAGATCTACTGTTGAAGGAAAAAAGAGTATTCTAGTGAGTTGCAATGTGAAAAGAATTGTCTAATACATTTGTCATGTTTAGCTCGACTGGACTGACGTCCGCGGGGTGCCACGCAGTCGGATTTTGTTAAGTTTATCAGGTAATGGTAAAGAAGATTTGGCCTAAATAGTTTTTTTATTTAATAGTAAATACTCTAGAAGCAACTTTTTGAGAAAATCCCTGAGGTGTTTTTGTGTTGTTTCTAATTATCAAAAGAAGTTTTGTACAGGGTGATTATTTTTAGTCTTCTGTAATTTTTTTAAATCACCTGCTGAAGATACCATAATTCTAATCCTTGAGCTTGACTGTTCAGAGAGGCGGACATTACTTACATGAAAAATAGAAATACCTACTCAACTAATTACCGGGATTTCACTAATGACATTCCTAATTAATGACTTTTGCGGCGTATATTTCAATTTGCGAAGTGTAGCCGCTGACGTTGTCAGGCGTATCGACTTGGCATGCATTTCCAGAATGGCACCAATTTGGAGATATGCGCCTTTAAGGTCTCCGTAGAAGTGCGCTGCTGGTCGACCTACACCCTTCGTAAAACGATATTTTATGCAGTGAAGCACAAATGTAACTAGAACGCCCATGTATTTCGTCGCACACTTCGGAAAATAATATCTCGAAACTACTCTAATCATGGAAACCCATTTAAGATGGATGCGTCTTGCCAACTCACAGGCTACAGCTCGTTAATTGCAATATGTGCCGTATTGTAATGAGGAAGATAATTAGTGAATTTTCGCTAATTATTTGAATGTGCGCTTAGATTTCGCATGCTAGTAATGTCCGCCTCTTCGAATAACCGAGCTCGGCGACAAGAGATATGCTATCTGCCGGACCTGATTTTTTAACATTCCGTAAAACTTAAAAATGATCACCCTGTTTAATATCCAAATAAACGACGTGACCACCTGCTGGTTAGTAGACTTATGGAAATCCCAGAACATGGCAACTGTGGTTTGCAGCGTGCCACCGGTGCCATCTGGTCTCGGAGGCTATATATGCCCGAGTACCCAGCTTGTAGTCAACGTATCGGGTATTTGCGTCAGGTCCAGCGAGCAGTAACGGCCGTGCTTTCTTGAATTACGGTGTCAACAACGGTAGTTTTGCGAGCTTTTTCTGACGCATCCGTTCGCATTTAAACATAAAAAATTTTGTCGGAGGCGCTGCTGCATTATTACAATGTATGAAATAACATTTTTACGCCGTTCAGATTAATGCGACGCACATTTCACCTATTTGCCTCATAGTTCAAAGAAATATGTTTTCAAGAAAGCGTATCGCCTGACCCATTTACTATCGTAAGCATACCTGTAGCTATAACGAGGTACGTGGCTAGTGACACGTGACCTCACTGAACTTGTCTGTTCAATGAACGTGTGCGATCTGCCTCGTTTAGGTTAGTGTGGGTTATGATAGGCTAGGCTTTGGTTAGGTTAGGTTTATTTGAGTCAGGTTTAGGTTAGGCTAGAATCTACCCAAGGAGGAACATTTACATGATCAGACATAATAAAATCTGAGCAGCTGAGGGGGTGAAACGGCTAGCACGATGCTACGGCTTTTGCAGTGGACACCTCCGTTACTGGGTTAATCCGGTCCGATTCAATGCAAATTTTTATTACACGCCGATGTGTTCTGTCGGCGCAATTACACAGACAATATTTTTCTTTCTTGCCGAATTGATGCCAGCACACAGCATACTTATTGATTTCACTAAATGATAAAGCATGCATTATTGAGTGCTACGAATCAGCGTAGTTCGCGCTGAAATGTTCTGTAAAGCTGCCTAAGTCATTCAAAATGCCTTACGTTTAAGAAAAATGTCAGTTTGCGTAATTACCACTTACCCTAGCGCTCTGGTCCCTCTGGTTCCGCGCTATCCTTACCACCGGGCAATTGGCTGCCTGCAAGTTGAAGATCGCTAGTCTAGCATAACATTGTTGTCAGGCTTGCCACCGTCACAACTGCGGAAGTATTTTGGGCCGCTACAAGAACACATGCAGCTGATACGCCGCTATGCATGTACCAACAAAGGAAGCAAGAAACAGCGTATACGTTCGTGTTTAGCTTACGAGGCAGAAAATTTCACGAAAGTAGTGTAAACAAAAGAACACAGAATATGAAAAGTTATTGAGTTTCTGAAAACTTCAACCGCATCCTGGCAGGTTGCTGCATTTGCGTATCGCCACTATAGCGTACTACAACGACCGCGAAATTATTATCCAGTGCGTACAATATGTGTCCATCCGCTTCCCTTAAATTGATAACACTTTTTCTTTCTAAATATTATTGGCTCAGAATGTTCACTTACTATTCTTGTTACGATTCCACCGGCGTCCCCTAAAAGTTTTCTTCGGGTTGAATGTACATATCGCTTTACATGAAGCTATCAATGTGGGGGGCTGCAGCTTCGTGAAGCTGTCGCTATGAACAGTTTCTGCCTCTAGACTCCAACATTATGTACTATACCGTGTTGTCAGCAATGTCTAATAACGTTTACAATTTTTTATTCTATTTGTTATTATTCGCGAGTTTGTTCATGCTGAATCCATATTCAATACACGTGGTGGTACGATGACAGAAAAGACGCAAGAACACAAGACTTCAGTGCCAACTATATTTGCCATCGTAAAAAAAAAAAAAAACGTTGAGGCGTAGTTTGCTGCATGAAAAAAGAAACAAAGTTTGGCAGAGCAGTGTCACCTAAGCTATCTAAACAATAGTTGACATTTTCTGCATAAGCACTCGGAGCTGCATTGTCCCCAAGAGCGCATGACGCGCCGCCGGATCGTACGCTTGCTGTTTTCGATACGATTTTAAATGGCTGGTGATTTTCTCAAATAAACTTAGTTGTCGGTCAGCGCTAGTTCTGCTGCGCATGTTTTATGCCGTCGCCCCCTCTAGGTGCTTCAAGATGCCTTCTTCCGTGGCGATAATTTGAACCTATAGGTCCAAATAAAAAGTAAGGGTAATAAATGTTATATGCTGTAGCGTTGGCGACAAGGTCCACCGGAAGAATAGCCGAATATCAAGGACATTGGTTTCACATAGGTTCTACTGAGTAAGTGAAACACGCTTGCAAATCCATTCGCCTTGGCGAAACATACGTGGAACGAGACTGAGAACGTACCCGTAGGGTGACGTTTATCGGCTACTGCATCCGCCGTCACACGGCTCGAACACTGCACATCGACGCTAGTCAATTAAAAGGAATAAGGTGTGTACCTTTGAGCATGATGAGGTAGATGACCAAGCCGATGATGGCACACATGCAGATGAGAAAGACGCAGAGAAAAACCAAGATGCCCTTGGGAGAGAGCCAGGGCCGCGAAGGTCCCCCTGCTGCTCCACCTTCCACGCCGCTCTGCATGCCGCTCTGCATGCCACTGGCCTCCACCCCGCTCATCATGCTCCTGCGAACGCAGACGAGAGAAGTGTGCAAGCTTGTGCCGGCATGAAAGCACACCTTTTCTCGTCCCACAGTTGCATTCGCCCAGCAACACTCTTTAAGATTGCCCACACAGGTTTGTATCGAACACCAACGTTGTCCTGATGCGCACATGCTGGCGCAGAAACTGACGCGTGACACGAGTTATGGTGCACACCGAATACTACTGTCTTACCGGTGCTGTGTTTTCTTATTTCTTTTTTTTTCTTTGCGTTCGCAGTCCTTCAATAGCACTTTGGGATGCTGAGGAATCCTTGAAAGTTTCGTGGATCATTATAACTGTGTTACGTATAAAACCGAGAAAATCGGTAACTATAGCTCAAACCAGCGCTGACATTTCTGCTTTCTAGCGCTTTACTGTGGAGTAGTCTTAGTTAAGCTCATGCTCGCAAAGTTTGCACAGATACGAGAGTTAACTTCTACGTAGTTACTGTCTAAAGCGCTGGCGTACAGAAACGCGGTGCTGGTACAAGCTAGATAACGATTTCACTTGCTACACATGACGCGAAATGTGAACCGTGTGAAACGTTTGTTGGCAGCCGAAACTCATAGACAAGTCGTGCGGCGCTCATCGCGTGGATTCACTATCGCGTAGCGAACTAATTTGCGCACCATCATACTTGATATAGCTCAAATGCATTACTATTCTGATATCAAGCTATATGTGCTGACTAGCGTGACCGCTACCAACAGATTATAGGTAGAGCTAATTTTACATGCAAATTTTAGAATATTACAGCTCGATAGGATTTTAGAAACGTTCACAGCAGCACCCACTTGCGCGGCGATTTGTGCACTGCATCATCAAGAGTGTCCTGGTGCTATACATGTGCCTCACTGCGACACGGCGATTATCCTTCCGACCCGCATATGCACTCTGTAAATACGAGAGGCGGCCAGAACCTCTCCTATCAAACCCCGTCAAGGCTTCCATGAGCCTTTTTTACAGCAGAAGCGCAATATGTAAAACCTGCCCCCCCCCCCCCCCCCCCCCCACATTCGCTGGCGTAGCTACGACTAATGCGGCGGTGGCATCTTTGCTGAAATCAGAAGGCGCCAAATTAGGACAAATCTCCAGCTGATGAGAGCATGCAAATTGGTACTGATGGGAGCCAAAATTAGTACTTTGTTCTGCTTCATACTGGATATTGTAGGCATTAAGGGCTGTCGCTGTCACATTCTTTCTTTGCCGAGGTAACGGCGCAGACACTGAATCATATGTTCTGCGGTGCAAACCAAAGTCTTCAACTATAGCCGCGAACCAAGCGAAATCTCCACATTATCGCATTGTCATCACTGTGTCGTATCTCCACTAGGTCTTCGCTTTCGAGAAGACTTCTTGCGCGTCCTCGTTTTGCATTGGCAGCTTAAACTACGGAAAATCCACCCGATTAGCAAGGTAGAAGGAAGACGTGGACTTACTCTTCCGCCATGGCTGTGGCTTGAGGAACGCCTTACTTCCTGCGACAGGACGTGAATATACAAAATTAGAGGGCCAGTCACCTCCGAGGTTTTATTGATCTTGCACAAAAAGCAGGGTGAAGAGCCTTGATTAGATATGACGCAAGTGCGTGCAACTGGCTCTACGTTTCTGCCGCACTTATAGATAAGAATGTGTTCTGCTAGATGTACGATCTTTAAGAAGCCGTCTCTGACAAGCATGTGAAATACCTTCGTTAAGGGTACTATTGGAAAAGGTTAGGTGCCTGTACATATAGCTGTTGAAAGCGCTATCAAAGACAGATTGTTCTTGGCACATGAAAAAGGACGGCCAAACGAAGGTCACATTCACTTGATCAACCGTCGGTTCTCACGCGAACATCACTACTGCTTCATTGCTTCATTCAAGAAATCATGCCTCTGGTTTATAATTCACGTGCAATATGCGTAGGCAGCAAAGAATCTTGCCGCCCTGAGTGCTCGTTCCCCATGTTCGCGTGAACACCTGACAGTGCAGCGTCAGATGGCCGTAAACTGCCGCGCCACACTAGAGTTCGTAGAAGGTAAGGTAAGTATTCCCATTTGATATAGAACGTGGGACCATAATCATTATCATCATCAGCCTGGCTACGCCCACTGCAGGGAAAAGGCCTCTCCTATACTTTGACTATCCCGGTCATGAGCTAATTGTGGACATTTTGTCCCCGGAAACTTCTTAATCTCATCCGGCCACCTAACTTTCTCCCGCCCCTGTTAAGCTTCCTTTATCTTGGAATCCAGCCCGTAACCCTTAGTGATCATCGGTTATCTTCCCTCCTCATCACATGCCCTGCCCATACCCATCTCGTTTTCTTGATTTCAACTAAGGTGTCATTAACTCGCGTTTGTTCCCTCACCCAATCTTCTCTCTTCTTATCCCTTAACTTTACACCCATCATTCTTTCCATAGCTCGTTGTGTCGTCCTCAGTTCAAGTAGAACCCTTTTCTTAAGCGTCCAGGTTTCTGCCCCGTTGGTGAGTACTGGTAAGCCACAGCTGTTGTACACTTTTCTCTTGAGGGCTAATGGCAACCTGCTGTTCATGATATGAGAACGCCTGCCAAACGCACCTCAGCCCAATCTTATTCTGCTGATTATTTCAGTCTCATGATCCTGATCCGCGGTCACTGTCTGACCTAAGTAAATGTATTCCCTTACCATCTACTTAGGGCAGATAGTGAGCAGAAAGTGGGGCAGTGCAACGTAAAGATTGCTTTCGCTTTTCTGATTCGTTCCTTATTTTCCAACGCTCACGACCATCCGATATTTGCAATTTAAGGCATGGACACTGCGCTACGCGCACCTCTGAATAACCCTGAAAGGAAAAAAGCAACAAATGGAATATAAAAAAAAGCGTTACGTTGTCAAGGCTGCACATGAAAGTGTTTCAGGCTTGAAACCACTTACATTATCATTCATCAAATGCGAATGTAAGAGAACACTCAAAATCACGTAACAGGTTGCTTGTGGCCAAATGAAAAATCACCGTACAAGCACTCAGTACAAGGTGGTTAACCAGCAGAGCCGTAACGTGCGTCGCCGGTGTTTATCATTGCGTTAATGCCAACAGTTCATTAAACGTGGGCTTGTCAGGCTGCCGGATCCTCGGTACGCAGTTGCTGCTTGCGCTCGGCTGCACGAGCATGTTCTTTTGCCCTGGCTGCAGCATCGGCACGGCGTAGACGAGCTCGTTTCCGTTTCTGCTCGCGGTGCTGCTGATAGAAAGCAGCCTGCTCCTCAGGAGTACGTATTACGCGTCGCCTGCCCATTTCGGAGCAGGAGAGAAACTGCCGCGCGCGCTCGGCTGCAACGGAGACCAACGACGTCAATACTGGCGCCGCCAATCGCGCGCCTCTCTTCTTTTTTTTCGCGCATGCACATGGGGTTGCGCCGGAGGAGTTTCCGGCGTACAGGCGACAGAGAGACGGACGGATGGACGAATTGGCTAGCAATTTAGAGCTTTGCTATAGAAAGAATCGCAAAAAGAAACATCGCAGGATCGCACAACGTCCTGACCTGCCAACAGTTTCGAAAGGCGACGAAATTTTGGCCTTGGACGTTGCATTATATAAACGTTATACTCGCGTTGTTGAAACATATTAGCCGGGCATAGTCCACACTGTAGCGGGGGCAGCAAGGGCAGTGACCTGTCTGACGCAGGCGGAAGGCAGCAAGTGGATGGGGCAACAAACCCGTTAGATGGAACTCTTCGGTATGTGCGCCGACTACGTAGGAAAGAGGAGGCGACAGCCACCTCGAAAGCTTTCGCGGCGATGCCGATGCCGGCCCCTCCTGCTCTCCCCGCCCTAATTTGTAATTGCCTGGTTTCTGTCGCCCACATATGAGTCTCTTTTTTTCAATGTTGTTGCTAACTTTTCGCTTAACATCCTTTTTATTGACTAAAAGCGTGTTAATTTATTTGTCGAACAGGCGTGCTCCTTTTTATGTCACATATTTTATCCAGATTTCTGCGAATGCTCGTAATCGAGGTAAAATCGCAGTAAAGAGGAACTTAGCGCCTTAATCTTAATTTATGATTGTATACGGGCAGCTTCTACCTGGATAATCACTATTTTGGCAAATGCTCACATTGTGTACAACATGGCTCTGGAATTTTTCAGAGTCATGGAAATTGTTAGACTAGAAGCTCTCGAAAACTTTATATGCTTGTTACAGTGACGCCTTGAAGAACTAGATATTTCACGGGTTTTGTGTTCGTCCTACAGTAGACATAAAGATAGGGTGCTGCTGATGATGATCGCAGCTAAAGAGGTTCTGATAAGCGAGTTGGTAATTAATCACTCAATTTTATAATAGCGCACTTGAAAACAACACGGACACAGAGAATGAGGACACCCAACAAGCGCTGAATTTTTTTCAGTGCTTTATATTTTTGTCTCTGTTTTTAAAACTATGCTGCCCATATAACTAAACTATATATAGATGGAATGCGGTAATACACAGAGAAATTTTCAAGTGTGTTGGCTAATTAATGACTAACTAAACCATCGCTTTTTTTTTTGCTGTATAGGGGTGTTGTTCAAGAAGCTCACAAAGGTTCCCCACCATCCTGAAAAAAGCAAAGGTGACGGTGATTTATATTTGCACAGAATGGGTGCCATGTTATCGGTGACGTGCGTTGAAAGCCTCAGAAGCGTATTTTACGAACCGCGCAAGGAGTTTGCCCGATGTCGCCAAAAAGCTCAACGTGCCACAATGTTGAAATTCTTAGGCAGTAGGGGGCATATTATGCGTGATGCACAGAAAATTTCCAACGAGCATAAAGTGGTTGCATCCTTCGCGAAAAATTCCTCAATCGAAAGCTTTATAAGGTAACTATCGGTTACTTCCCAGTGTCGCGCGCTAATTCTACATCACGCCGACTTTACATTTCCTGCAGAACAGAGGCTCATGTTATGGGCAATATGTAGCTAAACTTAGCGTTCCTGGCTTCATTACTAGTTTTGCACAAAGAAACCATTCCTTTTCTTTCTTTTTTTATGCGTTACACAAGTGTCGGTGTATTAATTCAGATACTTTATTTACATTCCGTGCAGATAAGGGGAATGTTAAGACAATGTGTAGGCGAAGTACAAAACTGAGAACAAGCTAAGCGCATCTGGAAGCTTTCGCGTCTCGAGCTTGTCATTCCTTCATCAAAATTCATTGAACAATACTCGAACGCATTACACGGCTGTAATACGTTGTTTCCCAATGTCCCGACAGGACTCCACGTCACAACATGTTCACATTTGTTGAAACTCGTGGGCGTGTCACGTGCAATGTCTAAAGAAGCGTTAGCGTTTTTAAATTTTTCAGCAGCTTTGTGACTAATTACGGAACCGTCGTTTTCTCCTTGTTTTCATGCGTTATGTAAGACGCCTGTGGTGTCCTAGATGAATGAACGAGTCTCCTCGTTTTTCTTCTGTGGATATAGAGGGGAACGTTATGGGTGATCTGGCGGCTAAGTTCAAAGTCTGTAGTTCAATTACAGCGTATAATTTACCCCCGCCGTCCTGGAAGAAGTAAATTTGGTGGATGGGGGAACATCGTGAGCTATAGTCATGCGAAGGTAAAAGCACGCGGGTGAAGTGCAGCCTTAGCTGAAAATTTTCTTAACAAAAGTACAGAGCTCTGGGCGAGATGCTACAATAACACGATGAAACAGCTCTAATAAGAACGCGAAAATAAATAAATATTATGTCAGCTTCAGAAAGCGTTACAGTCTACGGAAAACAGTGCCAACGCATGAGTCCTATGCAGACAATGTTTTACAATGTGTGATTTTTGACGAGAAAGTGAAATTTGTAATGCGAGTGCTCGAAAGAAACAGCATCACTGGCAATCAGCCCGTCATTCCGCAAGGCTGCAGAAGTCTGCTACATTTTTTACTTGTGGAAAGATTAACCTGGAGACGTTAGTGATTCCTAAGGCGAAGTCGTTTACAACGTTTAAATAGACGTGAAAAACATGTGGCTTAACATTGTTACTTCTTCTCCGAGTAGTCCTTGCTAACGGCTCACGAAGTAAGTGTTCAATTATTTACATTGATCAATAACGATAGCCTCGCCGCTTGCATACAGAAGCGAATGCGAGTTATGTGGCCTGTTTTATGCTTCCCGCCGGGGACATTACGTGCGCGAACAACTCCACTCACCAAGCACGTGATTACCTAAATTTTACTAATAAAGATCGCAATAGCCGTTTTTGCATCTGCAATGCAAAATAGAAGCTGTCTGTACGTAAATCTTACCAATTTGCTGGAAATTTCATGCTTTGCATCCCTTTCGAAACATGTGGCCTAAAATCTAAGGCGTATTGGATTGGTGTTCTGTTGAACATTTATTGTGAATGTATTTTGCTACAGCCTCGATAGCGCTGAATATTATTGCAGCTACAACATATCTAAAGTTTTCAGTGTGCAGAAAAGACGGTAGTTGCTGTGTAAACGCGACCTGTTCCGCAGCCTGCATATAATTTCACTGTCTTTTTCAAGCCATGCTTTACTTTTTTTTCATTAAAACATATGCGCAGCACAAGAAGTCCAGAGAAACAATTGATATTAATCGCTGTAATGTACCGAACAACAGGCTGACACAACAGATAAATATATATATATAAAGAAAGAGAGAGCCACAAAAAGGAAGGGCACTTCGCCGGCCCTCCGCCCTCTTTCCCGCCCTTCACCCCGGCAATATGAAAACTCTCCGCCCATGTTATCTACTTCGGTATTTGCGCAGTTCAACGAAAATATTCTGGCAAACGGTCCTGAACTGCGGATACAAATCAAACATGGAAAGCTTCAACAACTTCCCGCATTGTCCCTGTTAAGACGTACATGTGTGCGCTTATCCCCGTATCTTTCGTACGTTTCGCGCTGCTTCGAAAAAAGAAAGGTAGACCTTACGGAATGACTGATGCCTATAGAGTAGAAAGGCAGACCACCTAATTACAGCATATACGGGTTGCGAAGGTCACTTGCCTGGTGAAAGCTACGCCGCTGACTCCCTTAAGGCTGCGAAGCCGTCGTCAGAGCACGCGAAAGGTTCGCGTGCTTACAGAGCGGCTCACAGGTGCAGCGCGGTTGTCTCGACGGTGCCGTCGTTCCCCGGATGTACCTGAAGATTCAGCAGCCTTGGTCCTGCTAGCTCCTTGGCAGGATACAAGGCTCTCGCTTTGAAAAAGGGGGAGCGAAACGAAGACGAAGTAGACCGCGCTCGTCCTCTTCTTTGAATACGAATAATATTGGCAAAACGTTTTTGACTGAAACAGGGTACTAGCGGCAAGTGACCTCTGAAGACGAAGCAAGACAACTTTTCCACGTTACCGCCATCACAGCATCGCGCTCAGTTTTCGTCCATGATAGGCCTTTGTCGACACTTCATGTAGTTGTTGTTGTTGTTGTCCTGAGTGGCCGTGGCACATACCCACAGTGGGGGATTGGCCAAGAATCGGGCGGTTTAATTAGGTGCCTAAAATAATAATGATAACAAGGGAGTTAACAATGTGGGCGTGTGAGCTTAAAAGTAAACGTTTTGTGTCTGGAGAAAAAAAATAGATAATCAGATGAAAACCGGGTATAAGAAAATAATAATAATAATAACAATAATAATTATTAATAGATAAGAAATAAAAGAAAGCTATGGTAGGGAGGGAGAACGATCAATCTAACATGGAAATCGATTGGTTTCAATTAGGTAATTTTGCATCGCCAAGCAAACATTTCTGTGGCTGAACCCAACAATGGAGGCTCCAAAAGATAGGATCACAGGCACTGATAAAGTTAGACCAATAGAGCGAAGCGGGATTTCGAGTAGTCGTTTTCTTCTAATAGAAAAACGTCTGCAAGACAACAAGAAATGGTCGATTGTCTCCGCTTCGCCACAGAATGAGCATAATGGTGAGCGGACCAGACCAGACCTGTGGAGGTAGAAGTTCAATGCAGGTATACGGCAGCGGAGCTTCGTGATGGACACTTCAATTTTCCGTGTTCGGCAAAAATCTCTGTTCCAAGGGTGCAGGAGATGTCCGTAATCCTCAGAGTTAGTAATTGCGGAGCCTGATACTGACTGTATAATGATACTCCTGCGAAATCTAGCTGCAGTAACATAAGCAGTCAAAGGGCAGCAGGGAAGAATCGGGCCACTTATCGATGCCTTGGCTAGAGAGTCTGCAATTTCATTAATGATTAGTCCTTTATGGCCAGGCACCCAAATCAAACGCACGCTTCTCAAGTAACCAGGTACCAATGATTGAAATGTCCTCATCACGCGAGAATCACTAGAAGCAGTAAGGGATGAGCACAATGATAAAGAATCAGTGACTATCACGGCTGACGTAATTGATGGTCCTAATTTGCGTAATGCCAGCACCACGGCCATGAATTCGGCTAAAAAAATCGGCATGAAATCTGGCAGCCGAAGAGAAAATGTCCAATCGAGAATCTGGGAAAATATTCCTACACCTGACTTTTCTTCACATTGTGAAGCATCTGTAGCAATTACAACGTTTGTTTGAAGGTATTTCAGGTGATCTTGTAGTATACCGTCTAGAATACGGTGTGGAAGTAATTTTGCATTATTAGGAAAGATGTCATCAAATTGAATATCCGTGGCAACAGCTCTGTCGGTAATAGGAAGTACATCGGATATGCGCACGCCCAAAGAGTCAAGTAATTGTTGCACGAATATAATTTGCGGTTTATGCAGTCGCGGCCAGATGACAGCGAAAAACAACGCAGGTTGTGAAATAAAGATTATTTGGGGATGACGCAGTGGTGATTCGTAAATCCTTAAGAACGTCTGCACCGTCAAAAGCCGGAACCTGCACGAAAGTGGCGGAACACGGGATTCTAGATAAAGATTAGAATTTGCAACAAATTTAGGAAGACCTAAACACAGACGTAATGCTTCTCTTTCTAAGAGGATTAGAGGACGGGACATGTAGGCTGGAGCTCCAGAGAAGAGCACGCAACCAAATTCTAATACAGGGCGAACGTACATACGATATATCATTAGGAGTGTATCTCTTCTCAATCCTATTCGACGACTGCGCAGCCTACGCAATATGCCAATTGCACGGGTACCTTTCCCAGTCAACAGATCTATGTGTGAGCGCCAGTTGAGAGAGGCGTTATAAATAATTCCGAGGTATTTAACAGATTCCACCTGTGGTATGTCTTGAAGGTGGTAAGACAATGAAATCTGCACTATGTCACGTATCGGAAAAACGAGAACAGCACATTTGCTGGCATTGAGTGTGAAGTGACTAGCATCTAACCACCTCTCCAGATCATAAAGGTAAGTTTGCAGTCGTTGGTATAGCGTGTGGATGTCGTTTGCAGATGCAAAAAACGCAATATCGTCTGCATAAACATAAGTAGTTATTTCTTGATGACAAGGTAGTGTGCTCATGAGAATATTAAAAAGTTCCGGGGAAAGCACTGAGCCTTGCGGTACGCCTCTCGTTTGTTTGTGTTTAGAAGAAGAAACGCCGCTTTCGTAGCAATAGAATTCTCTTTCACCTAAGAATGACTGAATCCACGCTACTATATACCCAGGAACATCACAGGAAGTTAACCGATTGATCAATATAGTGTGCTCCACAGTGTCGTATGCTTTAGCGATATCGAGCGTCACTAAGGCAGCGTATTGCTTATGACGTCGAGCGAGTTGTATTCGGCTTTCTAAGTCGACGTGGGCATGCCAGATGGAGCAGCCGGCCCTGAAACCAATCTGACAGGGACTAAGAATGAAATTATCATTAATAAATTTCATGATGCGATGGTGAAGAAGCCTCTCAATGAACTTTACTACGTTTGATGTAAGCGCAATGGGCCTAATGTTCTCCAGTACATACCTTCCTTCTTGTTTCTTAAGCATCAATATTACTTTGGCGAGCTTCCATTGAAACGGAATCCAAGCATATTTAATTCAATAATTCACCAGGTCTAAAAGAACGTTAGGTGATTCCTGTAACAATATTTTTAACATTGCATTTGTGACGCCATCAGGGCCAGGGGCTGAATTCGGTAAACATAGTGCAGTCTCATTTAGTTCAGCTAAGGAAATTGGAGTAAAGCCATCCCAAGGACCTAATGTAGAATGAATAGCCGGAAGCCTGGCCGTAAATCGATTTTCTAAGCCTTCGGCAATCTCTTCTAGGGAGGCGCTCAGTTCCTGCGGGGTCAAAACAATTGAATCTAATGTTAAGGGTGTTGGTAGCACCTTCCTAGCACGAAGGAATGCAAATAAAGCACGCTTATTTTTTGAATTAGATAGATAATCGTAATGTCTAATATCGGATTCCTCTTTGGCTCTATTAACAGTACGCTTAAATACACCAGCATGAAACTGATAATTTTTCCAATTTGTCGGGCACTGATTATGCAGAAGCATTTTCCAAGCGGCCTTTCTTTTTCTATAGTCCCGCGTACACTCATTATTCCACCAACGACAAGCGGTGCCTTTAGTCGAAGGCATGACAAATTCAGCTTGCTTCCGGGAATCCTCTAGAATTGAGCAAATGGTTGAAGCGATTTCCTTATCATTGGCATTGGCAAGTTTCGAAACGGCAGAACGTAAGAAAGTCTTAAATTTCGTATGGTCCATAAATGTGCATGCCTGGTATTCTAAAGATGTTATTGGACAATTGATTTCAAATGACACAGGAAGATGATCACTGTTGGTTGCTGATTCAACCGCTACCCACGACAAAACCTTGATGCCAGCGCTACAAAATATCAAATCTAACACTGAACGGAAGGGTCCTCTAACAAACGTTACTTGTCCTGTGTTCTGACATGAAAGGTGACTATCAATCGTCCACTCCCATAGTCGCTTACCGCACGCATCTGTTTTTGCCCCCACGACACGTGATGCGAATTAAAATCCCCTACAAACAAAATTTCTTTTCTACAGGCAGCCACAGCCCTATCAAGTTGACCTGTACTTTGCACGCCGCTGGGGAAATAAGCATTTATAATTGAAAATGGATGGTATCCTGGGAGGCATAAATCTATGGCCAAAATTTCACAGTCGCAGTCCATGATTTGAAAAGAAATTTTTGCCTTGTGACAAATTTTACTGGAAACAAGTATCATTAATCCTCCACCTCGCGAGTCTCTATCTAATCGGAAGGACCAAAAACCTTTTAAATGAAAATTTTTCTCTGGTGAAAGCCACGTTTCTTAAAGAAGTAAGATACCTGGATTGAATTGAATAGATAGGCAAGATAAATCTGTTGAAGCTGAAAATATAGAACGACAGTTCCACTGCAGCACTTTCAACTGTCCAATGGTGTAGAACGCACAGCAGCGGCAACTGCCGCCTTTAGAATACTTTCTGTAAGCACAGGAGTTGGTTGACTCTTTTTTGATTTTGGTTTCATAGTTTTTGAAATTGGGGACCCCATACGTTTGGGAGCTCGAGTGTCAAGTTTCATGTCTGTGACAATAACAGTGTCTGAATAAGAGGGCTCATCCTCGCGTGTTTGGACTACTGAAGTAGTGTCTGTGGAATATTCTGCAACTGTGGAAGGCGTCTCTACCTCATTGCTAGGCGTTCGAGGTGTGGCGTTAGATACTGGGCACTGCATTGGTGTCTTATTGGGCTGCAATATTTGCATCATGTGGCTGGAAATTATTTGAGCTAAGCAATCAGAGAGACTGGATATCAATTTGTCCATAGCTTTAGCCATTGCTTTTTCCACAGCAGAGTCAATTGCTTCTGAGAGGTTAAGATCCATGCTTGGAGTGTTGCGTGCTGTAACACCAGAGTATGTGAAGGCCCTGTCTTTGATAACTGAAATTGCATCTCTTCGGGAGCAATGACGGCGGTCGATTATTTCAAGAGTTTGTATTTCTTGAGCGCGAGCTGAGCAGTTCGAATAGTCTGCTGAGTGCTCTCCCCCACAGAGGCAGCACTTTTGAGATTGAGTAGAGCATTCACTTGAAGAATGACCATCCCCACAGGTGCGGCAACGCAAGCTAGACTTACATCCTCCTGCGCTGTGCCCGAATCTCCAGCAATTCTTACACTGGATTGGACGTGACGCAAGCGGCTCTACACGGAACACAAGAGGCCACACCTTTATTTCAGATGGACATGATGTGCCCACAAACGTTGCAATAACAGATTCTGTCGGAACCCTCTCGTTATTGGCCAGTCGATTGCAACGGTAGATGGCAATGACGCCTGCTGCGGATAGCTTGTCCAGGGTTTCAGTAGGACTTAATCGGGAGTCTACGCCCCGTACAAGACCCTTGGCGCACGCAAGGTGAGGCGGAATAAAAGCACTGACCGGGGTGGAAGCGAATGAAGTGCATTTCAAGAGGTCTTCTACACAGGTCTGGTCGGGTGAACGACACACTATACCTCCCCGTCCGAACGCTCGCACATAAGTGATGGTCTGGGAGTGGTTGGACGTGGCCTTAAGTGCCTTCTGGACAACCTGTGGATTCGTGATCCTGATGGAACCTCCATTGGTAGGCAGAAGCGCCACAGGAATGGTGCTGACGCCACTGCGAAAAAATCTATGGGCAATTCATTAGGTGGCAGGGATGCTGACCAGGCGGATCGCGCCTGGCCAGGAGAACTGGTCGACATCAGTTCAAGACGGCTGACGCAAGGAATGCCAATCAACCAGGAACTAAAATCTGGTTATTGAGACACCTTAAACCACCGATACTCAGCCAAAACACCACTGCAGGTCAACGAAACGGTCGCTCTGTCGAGGCCAGCAGGGACCAGGGACCATTCACTTCATGTAGCCGAGCTCACAGTGGTGGAAGTATGGACATGGTAACGCTATGATCTGTTTTGATTCAACGTAGGACGTAGTTAGTCCTGGTTGATTTCTACCCATTGATTTCTTTTATATTGATGGAAAAATATTCCAAACTCGCGAAGGATCCCCTCAGAAGGATAATAGTCGCAATTCTACGGAAACACATCACAACCGTCAGCAGCGTTCCTTCTCTTTCTTTTTTCTGTCGGGGCACTGAATAAATTAGGCTTACCTTTATGTTGTTGACAAGAAGCGTGAATTCCTATCTTCTTCAGAATTCAAACAACTTGAGGGTTGCGCCACCTCTGCACTTAATTAAACGCGGGGCTCCAGGACGGCCTAAAAATTCCTGGGCAATTTTTTGCCTTATTTCACCGCTCTCTAGGAGAAAGGAATGGATGCGAGCGACGTATTTGGGTGGCTGCTTCTCAGAGCAGTAATCGCTGTGATGCGTTAGGGAAAGGCATTGTGTGACCACATGGTGGTTACCAGTACTGTCCGGCAGCCAGTCATGCAAACAACTAACTTGTTAACCGTTTAATGGGGGAACTTGTGCCCCTAAATTACTGCAGCTCAGTAGCAGTGAAGACTACAAGCGCGCCCATAGTCACCAAATCGGCTATATTATGATTTATCTACATCAAGACTACCCTGGAGTAACTGTAAATTATATTCAGGGGTTTTGCGTTCCGAAACCACGATCTGATTACGAGGCACGCTGTAGTGAGGGACTATAGGGACTAATTTTGACAACCTGCTGTTCTTTAGCCTGCACCCAAATCTAAGTACGTGAGCGGTTTTGAATTTCGACCCAATTGAAATGCGGCCGCGGAGGCGAGAATTGAAACCGCCATCTTCACTTTGGCACAACACTCGGGGTACACAATCACTATGATAGTCTGAACGCAGCTCGCACGTCACGCCGTAATGACAGCTCGGATTAATTTTCATCACAGATCTGGAGTTCTTTAACAGGCACCCAATGCACGATGCTTGATCATTTTTGCATTGCGCCGAACGTGGCCGGATTCGAACTAAGTTTGTCACTCTGGAATGAGCGAAGTCGGTAAGGGGCGAGGAGGGGCAGCGAGTTGGTGTCGACTCCCCTGTCAGTGCCAGGAGCCGCCACCTGGTACCTGCAACAAAGCGGAATAATATTTAGTGCGTCATAACTTTCTGAGTGTTTACGCACTTTTCGGATCTATCTATCTATCTATCTATCTATCTATCTATCTATCTATCTATCTATCTATCTATCTATCTATCTATCTATCTATCTATCTATCTATCTATCTATCTATCTATCTATCTATCTATCTATCCAGTTCAGTTTTATTTCCTAACATTTCGAATTGCGAATATAAAAACGAACAGCGAAGATTATTTAAGATTGAAGATGATCAGTTGCTCGTTCTTCGAAAGCAAATGATGAAGCGATGGACACGATGTCATAGGATGGGCGGTTCCAGTCTATAGCTGCTCTAAGATTTAACGAAGCGGAAAACGTAGTAGAGTGCCATGGCTGGTGTATAACTTGAAGTGGATGACTGGTACGGTAGGATATGCGTTCGGCGGCTGTAATGTGAGGTGTTTGATTGAAAGAAGAATAAAAAAAATTGGCAATGGCTTAGGTCGGCTATGCCAGGATATACGTAGCGAAAGCTAAGGCATAGCATGGTTAGCCTTGGTTAATCTTCATTGCAAGTGCAGGTTAGTCTGGTTGCCAAGCTATGTTGCGGCGTTTAGCCAGTCGTTCGGCGCGCTGTTCGTCTGTTTCCTGGGTGATTCGTTTCCTCTTCATCTCGTTCCGATGCCGATTCCAGGCCTCCTCCTGCTTAACAGAATTGTCTCCGTCCATACTGCCGCCTCAACTGTGGTTGCGGCGCACGCGAACTCTCCTTTTCAATCCTCTGACATGTTATCAGGCATGAGACGCAGCTGGCGAAGCGAGCAGAGGCGAACGCAACGACGAGGAACGCGTTGTGACGTCATGTGCCTCTTCGGAGCACCGCCACAGCAAAATCGCAAGTTCGCGGCCAGCAAAGCTTTCGCTTTAAAAACTGACCGCCCTTTCAATACTGTGAAGAGGGTCGCAAGCGAACCTCGCGATCCGCGGCTCTTTGTTGTCGTAATGCCTCTGCTCCGCGCTCCCTAGGCGAGGACGGCACTTTGACGACGAGCCCCTTCTCGAGCGAGTTCCCGGCGGCGTTAATGAAACGCCGCCTCTTCGAATGCACGACACGTGGCTCGCTGCCGCTGCCGTTCCTTCAATGCAGCGTGTTCTTCGGCAGCACGAACCAAACGCGGTTTCTCCATCTGACTGCTGGGCCTGAACTGGCGGGTAAAGATGGGCGCGAGGCGAGTGAACACGCATCACACCCTTTCCCTCCTCCAGAGGAAGGGGACGCCTCCTACTTGCGCCTGCTTCTACTTCTCCATGAGTATAAAACAACACCTTAAAGGTCGCATATGATGAACTGACAGGGCTGAATTGGTTAGCGTGGTGGCCTCGCAATGGAGAGGTCGGTGGCTCAAAACCACAGCCCAACAAGGAATTTTTATTTTCGCGCGGCTTAAGTTTTTTCGTACGCCAACACCGACGCCGACACGAGTGAGGCAACACAAGTTTCGCTTGAAAAACTCGTGAAAATGGGCGAAGCTAGCCATGGGGCCACGACAGGAAAAGGGTAGTAGTTCGGATCGTGCTTTTAAAGAAATACTGACGCCGTATGAATATGAGGAATGGATGAATCGGTCGGCACGATTTTTTCGCTGCTAAAATGATGTTACTATTGGTACACCATGATAAATTGAAAGATATGGTGACTCCTAGATATTTATATTGCTACAGAACAGAGTTTACAATGACGAAGAGGCGAGCAGTGAGAAGACGACGACGGCGATTGGAGGCTAGCGCGGGCGGTTGCTTCTTGGCCAAGTGCGGCGTATTCCCTTGTAAATATACTTATTTTTGTAAGTATACTTATTTTGCAAATTTATTATTTTTATTTATTTAAAGGATGCTCCAGGCCTAGTGTGGGCTCTAGCAGAATGGGCAACAGTGAACCCAAAGCTATATAATAATACACAGAGCGTAAAAAATATTTACATACAGTGGATAAAGAAAGGATTAGACATTATTTCTGAATTCACATTAGCAATACAACCTGGTATATGATTGTACTAGCTCAGTCGATGTGTTAGAAATTGAATAAAGAAAACAACAGGGATTGTGACGACGAAAGACATGAATTTACATTTGGTAGAATGGAGGGACATTAGGCAATCATAACGTCAATTTACTACCCTGTTAAGATTTGTCTGAGGGCTATGTTGATCATGAGAATTAGTAAATGTGCGGTAAATGACAACATCATCAGCGGACATTAAAATCCTGCAGTAAACATGCAGAGGCACGTCGTTAATATATGTTAAGATTAGGAGCCCACCGAAGACGTTTCGTGGAACGCCTGAGACTAAGTGGGGGGGCGTTGACAGGTGGCCTTCAAGATAGACAGACTGAGAATAATTAGTTCGGAAATATTCAGTCCGTTTAGGAATATCAGGATGTAGGTTCAGCTTCAAAACATTCAATAACCGACTGGCGATGAAGAACCATGTCAAAAACTTTTGCAAAATCAAGAAAGATGGACTCAGTTTGCATATTACAGTCAAGATTACTGTGCAAGTCATGAAGGAATAGCGCTACTTCGGTTTCGAAAGAGAGGCCCTCACGAAAGCCGTGTTGTGAAGGATCAAAAAATTTGTTGGAGTCCAAGAAGGTGATAATTTGTGAGTAGATGACGTGTTACATAATTTTACAAGTCATACTAGTTCATGGAATGGGGCAGTAATTCAAGGGTGAGTCACTGTTACCTGATTTGTAGACTGGAACGACCTTGCCCGTTTTCCAGTCAACTCGCATAATTCCTCTGCAGAGTGACTATAAAAACTCAGACGCAAATATGCTGCGCAAATCGATTCGACGTTTTTCGGGAGTTTCGGATTAATAACGTCCATACCAGCTGCCTATATGAACGCTCCATATCGTGAATTGTGAATGAAATGCCTTCTTCGAAGAAGGTGACAGCCGGCATGAACGTTTCTAAGTTAAATGCTGAAGTAACTTGCGTGTCCACTCTTGCGCTAGTAACTTCAGCATGGAATACCAATTAGCCCGGTGTCACACCCTGTCTAAGTCAAAGGATTCTCACTGTGAAGACGCACCAAGCTCAGCAGTGAGGACAGATGCGAATGCGTTACCAAACATTTCTGCACAATGGAAGTCCGTAACTGCCTCGTGCGAATCGTTTGCCAGTGTAATATCGGGAAAATGCGTAGGATTTAAAACTTGCCAGGATTGCTTGCGATTCGTGGTTAGTAGGTTTAGTAAGTCGCTGTGATGAGACGAGTATGTACATTACGAACAGAAAGTAAGTATGATTTTTTGGCTTCGAAGTATTTTTCCCATGCAGGAGGTCTGTCGCATTTGGCGGCACGAAGCAATCGTTTGTTTAGTTTGCGGGTTGCTTTAAGCGCAGGGTAAATCACGGTTTATTGCACTTAGTATGAAAGGTAGCCTTCGGGATCGCTAGCCATGTTAGTGAGATGATTTCATTTGTTCGTGAAGATTAACCAGTTTTGATGAATTGAAGAAGTGTGAAGCGCGGATTCGTACTTGGAAATGAAAGGTGTTTAGATCTTCAGGCATTGCGTTATAGTTGCACTTACCATGGAGACGTATTGTATTGGCGGATGTTTGTTTGTGGGTCGATATAAATGAATATAGAGCATGTGTGACTTTGTGATCACTGATTTCAGGAAGGTAACTAGTGGATGATAGATTCTTGGGACTATTAGTTAATATGTTTGCTGATCCTCGTGAAACATGGGTTGGTTGGACGACAAATTGTTTGAGGTTAAAATTTAAATAGATATCGATGAAGTTTTTCGCTTTTGCATGATGTGCTAATGTAAAACTAGTTATGTTTTGCCAAACAATGTCCAGGTAGTTAAAATTGCCGAAAGGAAGAATGCGTACATTTGGGTAAGTGGAAACAAATTTATGAATTGTACTATTCAGATGACGTGGGAAGTCAGCATTATTTTGCGGAGGCCTATATCAAACGCAAAGCAGAGCTGTTACGGGGGATCATGCCAGATGAGCCGTAACCATTCGATACTGGATGCGCTGTTAACAACATGAATCGCAACAAGAACTAAAATGTAGTCATCCTTTTTCAATTTATGGTCATTTGATAAAAGTGCGTCTTTGGATTGTAAGAAAAGAATTTCACGGTTATGGGACGTGTTCGATCAAATGAATGATTACCGAGACGATGTGCTCTTTCCTGTCGTTAGGCTGCATGATTGCGGCAAATATCAATGACTTTTTTCTCAGACTCAGTACACATTGCATTGCTAGCGGGGTCAGGGATGCCACAGAAAATGAGGTTATTCCGTCGCGACCTGTTCTCAGAGTCATGTAGGTGAGCTTATAGCTCCGTAGTCTTTTTAGCCAGGTCGATTGTGTTAGTCCGCACTATTTCGATACCTTTCTGATGGGAAGAAGTGTTTGGTAGTGAGTGTCAAGATCGTCTACTCGCTTGTTTAGATCTGTTATGATTTTATACGTTGTGTTTAACTGGGTTTTCAAGCCCGGTATATCGGTAATCAACTGATTCTGTACAGAACTTAGCTTCTGTAGCTCAACCAGTACAGCAGTGTTCCCGTTAGAACCAGGGTTAGTTTCAACGACAACCTGCAATATCAGTAAGAAAGGAATTACACGAGCACACTCAATAGCAATAGCAAGGCAGCAGTGCGGGTTCGGAAACTGCACCAGGAAATAATTGATTTTTAGCAAAGCGGACATGCTATTTATTGATCAGCATCGAGTGCGTTAACGGGTCATTTTGAGCTGGCAGGCGCAGAGCATACAATCGCGCTAACGATTGTGTTTGCAAATAATTACATCGCTACGCGCAGCGGAAAGGTCTGAAATTTCAATCCGACGCCGTTTTTCCTTTCCCTCGCGGCGACCGCGCTCCAAGCTGGACGGTGACGTACTCGTGTCCCTGCGCTTATGTACTCGTGTCCACAGTGTGACGTAGCTCGTGGTGACAGGTGACATCGAGAATTATTCAAGGCAACATCTGTTATTTGTGTGATGTGTTGCTTGAATTGACGAATTGAAGTTTACAGAAATAGTAACGTATACAACAGGAATGTATGCGTGTTTTTTTTTTTTTTTTGTACTCCTCACCAAAGCAAGCGAGATGAACTTCCGCTTCATCTGCTTGTCCCCACGGTTCTGCAGTCACTTGCGAAGATACGGTAACTATGCCATTTTCTAACGTGTTCCAGCGCGTGATCTTGCTCCGCGATCCGCTTAAGTCTGCCTCAGTATTCATGTAGCAGTGAATTATGCAGCTAGTCATGTGTCCTTGTGCACAGCGCGCAAAATCGTGCGCTGCGCGAAACGAGACGATCACGGCCACTCACACGCAAGGCCGTCAGCAAAAGGGCGCAGCGCCGAAAAAAAAAAAAACGATGTAAAATATAACGATGTAAAAAAAAAAAAACGATGTGAAAAAAAATAAACGCGGTGCCCGCGACGTATGCGTCACGCGATCCTCGAGGTCCGGTAAGTGAGCACACGGGGAAGCAATTTCGCTTGCGGACGATAGACGGGGCGAATGGAGAGAGTGTCTCGCTTTACAGTGGAGCCCGCCTCCTGAAATAGTGGGTTCGCGGCACTGAAATATTTCTATCTTGGCCATTATTGAGCCCGATGTGAAAAATTTTTGCAGCAGATCGCTCCCTAGAGGACGCGTAACAACTGCCAGCGTGTAACCAAAATTTGCCATGGGGCCTGGTAAAGGGCCTTTTAAGTGGCTGTGTTGTGGTGTAGTCACTGAGCCACAACTTAACCCACTGAGGTGTCAGCGGCTGAAACTCTTTTATACATGACGTTTCTGTGGCCAATGGGACGTGCCAAAATCTATCTATCTATCTATCTATCTATCTATCTATCTATCTATCTATCTATCTATCTATCTATCTATCTATCTATCTATCTAGCCATTTTCCGGCCTGCCTGATTCACTGAATAGTTCGTTGTTGGATAGGTAGCACTTACGGCTGCTGTGCTGAGCTAACAGGGTTTCAATCTAACCATCGGACCAACTTGGGTCACACGGGTATGTGGCAACGGGTCATTCTTCAACGAACCTAATACAGGCCGACATGTGTCTTTGTTGACGAGGCAGTTGGGAGGCAACGTTGTTTGAAGAATCTCTTTGATGCGGACTTGTAACACTAGGTATGCGCCACCCGGTCTGTGTTGGTCTCCAACGAACCTCTATGATGCCAACTTGGATCACTGGGTATGTACCAGTAGGTGCATGCCGCACGTTAGATAATGTCTTTGAAGCCAACTTGGGTAACACTGGGAATGGGGTACCCTACACTGAAGAAAAAAAAACACTTAAATTTCTTGAATGCTGAGCGGAGTCGCACTCTCATCACAAGGGTTCCCCAAGTTCAGCAACCCGATGCATTTCCAAGCTGTGCCACAAATGCACTGTGTATCTGCCGCTTTTCAATGAATGCAGTGTACACCAACGCTTTACTGAGATGCGCCATGAATGCGCTGTGTATGTGCCGCTCTTCAATGAATGCTTCGCCATCTTCGGCCACTGAGTACGTGCCACTGAGCATGCGATAAGAGTGGGAATAAGTCTCAGCGATCTCATGTACCGGCGTACCGCGCTTCTAGTCTGGAAGGCCGCGCGCGGACCGATCGGCATCCCACCTAGATGGCGAAGCGTGTAGAGAAAGAAGCTTGAGAGACGACCCCGGTTGTCACATGACGCGTTTCTCAGCGTTCACACGCACCGGCGCGCTATGCATTTCGGACGCCATGCGCAGGCTTTAAGGCGGCACCGCTGGATGGCGCCAAGTGTTCTTAAGTAAACGTGAAAATGGAGTCCCTCTGCAGTGCACGCCTCATACATGAGTCGATTCGACTGCGGCAATACATTGTGCTGCTATACGCCCTTTCCGCGGCGATCCCGTGGGCGCTGCAATGTTTGAACGTGTGGTGAAGCGTCCTTTCCTTGCCTAGGCTGCCTCCGTTCCTTTCGTACTTAAAATAGATGTGCATGACCCGCGGTGCGGCTCAGCAAACCTCGGTTTCAAGGGATATCATAGACGGTGGCTAGGTGGGCGACGCTTTAGCCACAGCTTCAGAGGACATGCAAAAGCGCTTTCAGAGCTTTGTCCAAACGGGGGGAGCAGCGTATATGATGCTTGTTCTAAAAGCGGGGCTATAAATGTCTTCGAAGCTATCTTGACATTCCGTTTATGAATTGAATCAAGATCAGTCCTTGCCTCTTCGTCCTTTATTTAGCAAATACTCTGAAGCAGGGGCTTGTCCCGTTTTTGACTCGGCAAACTTCCTCGGTGCTCTCACGATGTCATTATTTTTTGCCCAATCATTCGCGGGTGTGCTCACTTGGTATAAGTTTGTCGCTCTTGCGCACAAGGTTTGGAACGTAACAGCTTTCTACTTTATAATAGCTTTAAAAAAGATGTGTTAGGGCTAGTAACTCGCTTACTGCCGCGTACCGCTGCAAAACATTCACCTTCGGCCATTGGTGTGCTGTCGGTGTATTCGCCGTCACAATGATTCGGCGCATAGATTCAAGTGTGCCCCCGTCCACTTATTGATACATTGGCAATAGAGAGTGCGAGTTGAGGCAGATGTGTGTAGATAACGTCCATGAAATTGGATCTGCTAGGAAGCGGACCTACTCCCTTTGTCATTGCATAACGAGCGGCACTCACCCTTGGCGACGATTCGGAGTCGAAGTACTTTCCGTCAACGTTAGCGATACAACACTGGCGGATGAGTGAAGTTTTTTCTATCGTTAAGGAATGTCGTGCATAGCGAATAACGGGCAACACAGGCAGCGGTCCGGGAACTTGTCACCCAGATTATTCCATTCCTTAACCTATTAAGGATCGATTTTTTGTGTGTGTTTCGTCGCAACAAATGTCATTTTGTATCGCATCTGCATCTTAATTAGTCACATAAAAGCTTTTCATTGTGAACGTGCTTTTAGTTTACAAAATATGGCCCGCGACTATATGGTCACGCTGGGTCCCTAGGCTACAGCAAAAAGCACAAGGCGGCAAATTTTATTTCCGGCTTTGCTACATCGTAACAAATATAATTAGAAATTTGTGGGACATTTATTTAGTATGGTATAGTTAAAAAGAATTATGGGGTTTGACGTGCCAAAACCACTTTGATTATGAGGCACGCCGTAGTGGAGGACTCTGGAAATTTCGACCACCTGGGGTTCTTTAACGTGCACCTAAATCAAAGTACACGGGTGTTTTCGCATTTCGCCCGCCATCGAAATATGGCCGCCGTAGCTGGGATTCAATCTCACGACCTCGTGCTCAGCAGCCCAATACCATAGCCACTGAGCAGGGGTATAGTTCGAAGAACGGAATGCACATGCCGATGTCATATGTAGAGCACTGTGTTCGCACTGTGCTGTTGCAATTGTCTCCAACCCACCTGCACCTTTTGCCAGGTACGGCTCCAGCAAAGTGGGTCACTTTGTCACATATTTCGCTACGATAAGCGACGTCACCAGGCTTACATCTTTTTCAACGACCAGGTCCTTTCGGCTTGTTGTCCTACCTTGTGAGATAGGTTGGGGCTATTTGCCACCGGAATTCCAGTTGAGTGATGTTGGACCCTGTGCTGCGAATAAGCGTCTCACTGCTGCTTATGACCACTTCACAAAGCCAAGTGAATATTGACAACCACCGTTTCTTACCCCGAATTGCCATCTGGTAGACGGCTATGTTTGCATCCTTCTGGCCGTGTGTATCCCATAAAGCAGTTATATTGGGCAACAGCATCTCGACCAGGCCCTGTCACCCTCCTCTTCTGCGCACACGAATATCTCTCTGCAGATGATGTAGGCTATACGCCGTGTACCGTGCTTGCAATTTTTTCAACAGAGTTGTCCATCCAGCGCTCTAGGATTATCCCGTCGTCGAAAAGCACGTGCTCTTCGTACCCACGGGGTCACTGTCGGACAATACAGGGAGCCCAAAGGGCCAGCGTGACCATATGGCAACACATAGAATAACACCCTCGTACACAAAATAGACGAACGTCATTCTCTTACAAAAATCACTGCAAGTCACGTATTGCATGATGTATATAGACAAATGGCGATGATGTGATTGCTGAAATGAATACCGCAAAAAAGCACTTAACGCCGGGAGTGCTGTATCTCGACGTGCCGAACTTAAAACCACTATTTCGCGCCTTTCTGGGGTGCTCCAAAATAAACATCGGCAACTTCTGCGATCCGGTGTCTGTAAGATGTATCCTAAGCTCTCGAAAGGCACGTCGGGGCTTTAGTACCTTTATGAGTTTTTCTTAAAAAAAGCTAAGTACCGAAAACGTTTGCGGCGGCGCCGACGCAATTTATTGCACAGCGCCCACTTCCGGCTGAGAGCTGCTTCTGTCCGCCATGTTCTTCCTGGGCCAGTCCAGCTGTTGAGCTCGACGGCGCTAGCACGCATGTTTTCTTGCTTGTGCAGTTGTGTCGGCTGCAGATTTTCAGCGAAGGTGACGTCTGCATATCTGTCACTGTTTGCTGGAAGTCAGCGTACCTTCCCGGACGCTCCTTGCTGCCTGCTGCTGCAGCAGTCGCAGCAGCCGCCGCCGCGGCCGAATGCGCGGAAGAAAAAGCACGTTAGGAAGAACATGGCGACCGACGCGAGCCGCAAGGGAAAGCGTGGTAGGAGAGGAGGAACTTGTCGCTAGATGGCAAAAGCCGACCCAGGGAAATTAGCTGGGGCAAGATGGGCGCGGTTTATGGAACCTGTATAAATTTAAAGGCTTCGTGCACATCTGCGTGGCAATATGGTCCCACTGGTACCCAATGGGTTAACCCATTGTCTATTTTCTCTATTTTCAGTCTCCAGTTTTACAGCCAACTACGCTTCACGAGTTCAATCCACGCTACACATTTTGTAGCTTGAATGGAGCACAGTGCATTAGCGCAAACAAAGTTGCATTTCCGACGACAGCTGGTCACCCAGAGTGAAGCGGTAATGGTTTCGTATTCATGCGCCTTTGCTGATGCAATCTGCGGCATGCCGCTGAAAGCGTCATCTCTTGTCTCTAGAACAAACTGCTCCGTGAAAACGTTCAGTATTTATTCAATGCTAAACGCATCACCGTCGACAGTCGTCGTGAGATGAGTTCTGTCGCAGTTTTTTTTTGATTTCCACCGTGCCGTGACATACAACAAAGGTGTAGTATAGTTGGCTGACTGACACGTACAGCTAACGAACAGAGACGCTGCGAACGGTTATTGCCTACAACACAACTAGTACCACTACAAAAGTCAAACCATTTTCATGTTTACGAGAATGTAACAAAACACAGACAAAAGAGCACGTTCAAACCAGCTGTGAGGTATTACAAAAAGATAATTTGGTCTATGTATTGCTATCCTGTAGGGAAAAAAATGCAGAACTTTGGGCACTTTGACATCTCGACTGGATCGTCACGACACAGGACATCTGCACAAACCGTCCCGAATTTGGCCGTCCCGCCAAATTCGGGACGGTTTGGCCACTCCTGTTCGACCCGTGACCTCAAACTCAAGCGCAATGCTATAGTCACTGGGCTACCGCGGTCGGCCAGCTTTCCATATCTCCTCTTGTTATCCGCATTGCTGACCAATGTTCTGGTGTCAGCCACGCGCTAAGCATTGATGGTGCGGTCAGCAGGCTTTCCTTTTCTCTGTCGACTAATATATCTCCCTCTCTCTTTCTCACGCAGACTAAGCGCAGAGATAAAGACGTAACAGTGCGTGGTGGGTTGGCTTGCTGATGCTCCCTTGTAACTTTCACGTGATCTCGTGGTATTCGAAACGCAGTTCACGGGTGCGCTTCGTCGTTTGTGGCAGCAGCAAAACGCTTCCAGGTCAAATTACTGTTGATTTTCTGCAAAGCTGACGGCCAAAGAGTAAGAACACCAGTGTTCGTAGTTCGACATGGCGTTGGATTTTGCATGCGGAATGAATATTTTGTGTACAGTCATCCTCGAGTGAACATTTAAAAAGAATTTTGAATACCCGTTGTGCAATATTAACCAAACAGGTTTTCAGGAGGTTGATGTGAGAAAACATGTGTGGCAGTATTCATTGAGGTAATTTTCTTGTATGCGAAGAACAACCATCGGCAGCTATATATGTTTTTTGGACTGAAGATGTAATCAGGCTACCATCTTTGACAAAAAGAAACAGAAGCGTTAATAAGAAAAATAAATGTACAGATATTTTTATATCATTACCTATAGGAAATCATTAATGTTTGAAGAGAAGAACCAGAAGAAAGTAATTGAAGGCGGAATGTATTCTGAGGACGAGGTGATGAAAGGTGAGACGTGGCTGGCGAGAGGATTATAGTACTACTAAGCATCACATTATGTGGTGATATAAGGCATTTATTGTAATTTCGAAAAACGACTGAAGCAAAATGTTTGCTCTTCGTCAGTGTTGTATGAAATTGGTGGGACGCGTATGATAATCATTCGACGAACGTCACGATTACAATGCGCCTGCTCATAGAAACAGTTCATCTAGCGTAATAATTTTCTCTTTTTTTGATAACGCTCCCTGAGCACGTAAAGAAGAATGTAGACAACGTCAGGTTCTTCTCTTCTGCTTCCTTTTTAGTTTGTTTGCTTATTCATTTTAAGCTCATTTAGAGCACAGAAAAAAATAAGAGAAAGGAAAAGGAAACCAAGTAAAACAGGGATAAATCGCTCTCTTCTGCCCCTGCCTAGTTGCCTGTCTCCAATATTTTGTACACTGGAGCAAGAACAGTAAGATAATGTCATCGCGGCACAAATTTGAGAAATACGATAGTGAATATTAATTTTACCTACTGAAACAAAATCAACTCAAATATCTCGACATGAAGTACACACTCCACAAACACAAAATGCCTTTAACAAAAGGTAAAAAGAGTAGTTCCAGAGACATCGCCTAAATAAACAAGATTTTATGAGCAATTAGGCAAACAACACCCACTGTATGTTTTTACGTAAGCTTAACACAGGAGTAAATGACAGCCTGGCATCAAAATAGAAGTGTAAGAGGTCGCTGCGACCAGTTTTGCATCGCCACGCCGTGGGAAAAAAATTTATAAGGTGATGATTGGCCCATGAAGACATTTGAATAAAGTAGCTTTGATGAAGTGGCACAGGACTTTGCTTGACGAATTTCATTTTCAGTACTTTTGTTATCATTTAAAAAAGTAGCGATGAAGTAATTTGGGCAGTGTCTGCCTTAATTAGCCCTTAGTTTTGGCAATCGACCTCATAAACTTCTCAGCTGAGAAATTACCCTTATCATGAAGCAAGTTTTTTTAGACTTTGGAGTACATTGTTTAATTTCCATAAACATATATGTCGCGAGGGTGCACGTGTGTAGTTTGCTTATTATTAAAAAGTAGAACAGATAATGAAAATCACACCTATGTGCCCGCTGTTTGCGCAGGATTGAACTTGAATGTTACAGTACTTATGTACCGATATCAAATAGTTACTAGTAGAAGGATAGCTGCCTGAAACTGTTATTGAAAGCGTTTCGATAAGAACACTGAGATAATAGTTAGGGAATCGACGAGAATCCTTTTAAAGCGACACAATAAGCGCAAGGAGATAGGGTTGATTCGATCTGCTTTGGAGAAGATGGTTTCGGTACAGCAGCTAACAATTAAATTAACAAGATAAAGACTGCATCACTAAGCCGTGAAAACAAAGCCTCACAAAGCGGCTCAACAAAGAACATAACAGATTCCTAAATACATCGAGCCTTCACAATGCAGCAACATGACGACGCAACGAGCAAGTAAGAGTATCCTCAAAACACGTATTGGCTTTGAAACGTCGGTTCGCATTTCCTGCTGCCACAACTATTACCGAACACGACTTCTGGTGCGCATAGGTTGAGCGCCTATGCCCTTCGCATTATTGAGGGTGCTGGATTAATGAGCCTCTAGTGCTGTAGAACTCGCATTCGCATCTGCTGATCGCTGCTTTTCTATCTTCCAGGTGTTTCGTTTGGCCTTACGGCCGTTGTACCTCAGTACCGCATTGCATTTCGGGCCCGAAACCTCCGGCCCCACGTAAAAGTCACGAATCGACTTCGTCTGCTTGCTCTTCGTCGCCTGCGTCGGCTCCGCCACATTCCCTCCCAGTGAAGCCGTCGTCTTGACCCTGGAAACAACCAAAAGGGATAGCCGAAAGCAGACATGGCTGTAGCTTATTACGACAAATTCACGCATCACTAATGCTTGAAATTTAATTAAATGACCGGTATGCACGTAATGAGCGCCACAACTTGTTCGTTTAACAAGTGCTGCCCCTTGCCTAGTTGAACTACAGGGACAGAATATTTCCAAATGACAACTAAAAACGTCCATAGCAGGGTCCAACTTTCCAAAGCGTTTCACTTTAGTGTCCAACCGAAAAATAAAGTTACGCAAAATTTATTTTACCCCTTCTGTGGTAATAACATGACTTGCTTAACAATAATGCTTCGGTAGGAGCTCTGGCCGCTTTACTTTTCTAGCCCCACATTGCCAAACGGCGCTACCTTTGAAGAGCACTAATTTAGCACGGTGGAATCGATGTCGTTGTCACAGACGAAATGCTAGACGCCAAGAACATATACCTCTGAAGTTCGCGGATGCAAACCGGATGAAAACAACAACAATAATTTGTCCAATTTTCTTAGTACGCTCTCACGGGACCGTGGTCAAGCGTCGGTCCACGCCCAGAAAGTTTATAACATCTGAACTCTTTCTCTCTCAGTACCTAACCAAACTGCTAAACACTGCATCAGTCCGATGGCATTCTTCGCATTCTATATTGCCGATGACATTCGAAAGAAATATATTTTCCCAAAGCATAACCTTCTAAAAAAAAAAGAATGCATCAGATCTTTTCCTACCATTCTATGTGAAAGTGCGCTCATACTTAATACTCAACGACTAACGGGATATGCGTTCTGTGTTTTTCCTGGTTACCGTGCCTTCTAGAAATACTTATGAACTCTACCTAAGATCCCGCGGGTTTCTACAGACGTAAGAGGAGTCGAAGGCTTGTACTTGCTGTTTGCAACAATTTATTCGATAGAAGCTGATTAACTGCAGAATCGGATTCTTCCATTCCTTCCACAGCCAGAGATCAGCCACAAATTCAAGTTTTCTTGTCAAAAAATATTCAGTTATTCAGTACACATTACAAATATGAGGTTGCGAAGAATTGTTAACAATAAAACGTCACCCGCTTGCATGTGCGCAGGCTGTTGTTCTCAATTACGTTATAGAGTGAAACCGCGCTTATAATTTTCTTTTTATTGTTTTTTCTCGCTTTCTTTTTTGTCATTGTAAAATGGGTGTTCCAAGCTGGTAGTTACGAGGGCCGGCCACACCGTCGAACTGCTTACTTAGACGTCCTTATGTGGCTGGTTGTTTTTAAATTCCGCCTTATGCGCACATCTTATTTAACGTCCTAAAATGAGAAGCAGTTGAGACGCCTGCGTATTTTTGGTGCTGTCTCCGCAAAAATGGCATTCAACGTCAGACAGTTTCCGACAAAAGGTATCGTTGTTGGCTATGGTTGACAAATAGTATCGTTGCCATTTCTCAAACAGTCCACGCACTGCTGTTGTAGAACGTTAGCGCCGCAAGTAACGGGAGAGAGAGCACGCGCAGATGCAGCGTCACGAGGAACGGGGCAGCACATGCAGCGCGAGCACCACAAGCTACGAGGGGAAGCACGCACAACGCGATTGTGCCCCGCAGGCAACGAGAGAGAGAGCGAGAGAGAGAGAGCGCACACTGCGCGATCACGCGTTGCAGAATCGAGCGTCCTTCCTTTCTTTAGATCACTATCATCGAGCGGAGCAGGCGCGCTGCAGTACAGACACCGCACAGCGGGGCGGCGACGCGACCGCGAAAATGTATTCTTAAAGGGCCTCTCACCAAGTCTGGTCATGTTGAGCTGACACGCGCAGAGCATACATTGCGCGATAACGATCGTGTCTGTAAAGTATTACATCGCTGCGCGCCACGGCAAGACCTGAAATTTGAAACCGAACGCCGTTTCTCCTTCTCCCCGCGGCCGCCGCGCTCCAAGCAGGACGACGACGTAAGCAGGAGGATGACGCCTGCGCCTACGTACTGGTGTCCGCAGTGTGACGTCGCTCGTGGTGACATGTGACCTCGAGAATTCAAGACAACATCTGCTATCTGTGCGATCTGTTGCTTGAATTCATGAATAGAAGTTTAGAAAAATAATAAAACACACAAACGGAATGTCTGCTGCGTGTTTTTGTTTTACTTCGCACCGAAGCAAGAGAGATGTACTTCCGCTTCGTCTGCTCGTTCCCATGTTCGTGCGGTCACGTGCGCAGGTACCGAAACTATGCCATTCTCTACCGTATTCTAGCGCGTGATCATGCTCTGCAATCCGCTTGTTCTGCCTCAGTATTCGTGTAGCACTGAATCATACCGGTAGTCATTTTCCTTGTTCACAGCGTGAAAAATCTTGGACTGCGCGAACGAGACAACAGCTCGCGCGCGACGCCGTCGGCGGAAGTGCGTAGCACTGAAAAAAAAACAGCGAGGAGAAAAAAAAATGAAGGCAAGCGGTATGAAGAAAAAAAAATGAAAGCGGGGCCGGTGACGTATGCGTCACACCATCCTCTAGGTCTGGTATGGAAGAACGCAGGGAAGGAATTTCGCTTGCGGAGGCTAGACGGGCCGAGTGGAGAGAGCGTCTTGCTTGGCATTGGAGCCCGGCTGCTGAAATCATGGGTTCGTGGCAAAGAAATATTTCCATCTCGGCTATTAATGACCCGATGTCAAAAATTCCTGCGGCAGAACACTGCCTAGAGTACACGTAACAACTTACAGCGTATACCCGAAATTCGCTACGGGCCCTACTGAGGGGCCGTTTAAACAATCATGCCATTTCTCAACATACGTAGCAGTACCGCTTGACCAAGGTTGCGAGATGTATCGCGAACGCAAACATATCGCGAACTCCAGTCGGATTTTCTCCGTCGTCGCAATATTCCTCATATATTCAGGAATATGTTTGCGACGTTTATATATTTTATGCTAAGTTCAATCACCAAATTTGCTCAAAGCAGATCCTTGGCCAATAATTCTTAGAATTTTCGACGATTTCTGGGAATGAGGGAAACGCATGGAACATTCTATTCACAGCGCATGTCTTTTAGCTTAAATATTCTCCGAGTACTAAACAGGGCGAAACAGTTGCAGTGCCCGAAATCTGAAAGTGATGTAATTTCACTGGCACCTCTCTTTAGGGGCAGCAAAGTGGACCCTTAGCCATGTCATTCCTTGCTTTCCTTGGCGTCATAAACATTTTAAGGGCATCAGAAATCCCAGCGAACACACGTATGTGACATTCGCGTGTTGTCGCACCCACGTATGCTTAGAACAACGTCCGAAGAGTTCAAGAGCAACGGGATATGTTGTTATTGCTATTAGCGCTCCACCGCGAGCGCATAATTGCGAATTTCAGTGCGATAGCGATTAAGTGAACATTCTTTGGGCGTTCTTGCCGTCGGCGTCGCAATCCTCGTGATGATCCGTATAAAATTCAAGGGCGATAACACCGTCACCCCGTGCCGTATGCGGTATGTGCGGGTGAAAGCACGCGCGCAGAGCTCACGATCGCGGCTCGACATGGGAGGAAAGCTGAGAGGAAGCGCGCTCTCTTCCGTCGCGTGAAAGACCGAGGGGGATGGGAGGGAGGTAAGGGGTGGCAGGGGGCGGCGTTGTTCTACGGGAGCAACTGCGTATTTCGGGACCGTGCGCAAGGGGAACCGATGTTCGCGGCTCAATCTCGTGCGCGCAAGGGAGGTAAGCGGAGAGGCTGCGCAGCAAGAAGTGGAGCAGGGCGCGTTTTACTCAGGCCGCAAGTGCGTGCTGTGCGCAGGCACGCGCGGTCGCGCGCACTCTAATATAACAGCGATCTGCAGACGGCTCGTGCCTTTGCTGTGTTCTTTCTGCTCAGTTTGTGTTCATCCGATAGAGGACGCGAAGGTCACTTCGCGCTTTACTGCGGCCGCGCTTCCTTACGCCAGCGTTCTGACAGCGTGTTCGCGGTCATAGGGTGTAATGTGTTCATGTTTGCATCTGCACACTGAAGCAGTGTTTCTTAAGCTTATACGGCCGATAAATCTGCTATCCTTACTTCGTATAACTGTCTACGAATTCGCTATCGGTGGTTCATCTTTCGGGCTAAACTGGAACATATATTGCGATAGCAATTATATAGACACTCCAGGAGCATTTCTGCCGTCGGCGTTACCGTCGCCGTCGCCGTGAGGTTCCGTATAAAGTTCAAGGATGATAAAGTCGCCGCGCGCCGTATGCTGTGTGTGCGAGTGAACGCGTGCAAGGGTGAGTTGGCGAAAACGGCTGAATTTCGCGTCTGCGAGCGACGAAGGTGGGCCAGAAGCGCGCCTTCTCTTGTCGCGTGCGAGGCAAGGGGGTGAGGCGAAGAAGGGGGGCGTTCTTCTCCGGCGGCTGCTGCTTACCGCGCGGCCGAGCAGGCACCGTGTCCTGAAAGCAATCTGCGACGTGGCCAAAATGCGCGCCCGCACTGGCCTCATCTTCAAAGCGTTTTTCGATGTTTGCAGAGTGCGCGTAGTGCCGGTAGCTTCGTATGTGCTGTGCTTTCGACGATTAGTTCGTGTTGAAGCGAGAGCTGCACGATGGTCAAGTCGATCGCTGCTGCTGCCGCGATTGCTCCCTCCAACATTCTGGCAACGAGTTTCTGCGCTCATTGAGAGAGATGTGTTCATGTTTACCTTTGTGCGCGTGACACCGTGCTTGTTAGTTTAGTTAAAACAGGTTGGCAGGCTAGTCGGTTTGAATTCATGATATAATGTTTAAGTGCTACTGATAGAGAACGTATAAAAACACGGACACGCAGACACAGCGCTGTGTGACAGTTTCTCTCTACGCCCTCGTTCAGTCGCTCTTACACATTATATCAATCTTAATTTAGTTCGTAAGTGGAGGTTTACAAGTTTATACGGCATATAAAACTACTATCTACTATCTACTAATTTGCTATCGCAATGGACGCTTCGCCTTGCGGACGGAACTGCGATTTTTTTCATTAATGTACTGCTCAGTTCTTCTGCAATCTACCGATCTGGATGTGTATCACATTACAGATCATCATCGTCATGAACATGCGGTGGGTCATCTCAACGAGCTAATTGGAGTTGGCCGAGGAGCAGCATGCGCGAGATTGTGGCCTAATAGAGAACAGAGCTCCTGTTATTTGGGCATGTGTTTCAGTAAGTGCATCGTGCACGCAATTTAGTTTTATTAGATACCCTGTGACTCAAGTCGGTTCGACAGTTGGTTTCGAACCCGATTCTCTCAGCACAACAGGCAATGCTCTGTGTATTGAACCATGGACTACATGGTTACCAAAGTTGGGAGTTACTCTGCAAGACTGCAGCACCCAGCCAGCAGCTTCGATCGGTCAGGAAAGCACCGGAAGTTTTCGCGTTAATACAGTAGACGGGCAAGATGCTCAAGTTGTGGGGACACACCCGATTTGTAGCGTGAGATCAGACGCAACAAACGCAGTATATACCGAATCCTATGCCACTCTTTCTGTATACAACTTGCTGTCGCACGGCGGCCCCATTGTCACCGTGCTCTAGAGTAGCGTGCCTGAGGATGGCTGCACGATGAAAGACATGAAGTCGCTTACTGGAAGGCGTACACGAGAGCAGCAACGTCGAGATGACTTTATATGACAGTTTCACCTACCGTAAAGCCCTGGAAATCTAGTGGTCCACGTATTTTAATCACAAAATTAAATATGCAAAAGGTTTTGACGTGTACTATGTCGATGACAAAGCGCTTACAACTTTGTATTGTTTGTTCGTGGTGTTTTTCTCAAAGAGACGAGTGGAATAGAGCCTTTAACTCTCGCTCTGGCGGCAGCATGTTTCCGACCCCGGAAAACTTCTGCTCCTGTATTTATGGCCGCCAATTTACCCAAGGAAATAATGCCTATTTTGTCCCGCGGTTTACTATGGGAACATGGTTTTCATGTGTTCAGATATAAAGAATGTGCCTTCCGCGTGGACAATATGTAAGTAGCGTTCTTATTGTATATTGCATTAAAATTCATCCGTCAAGCGTTTTAATTGTACGACAACCCTGGTGCCAGCAGGAGAGTTGTATATGTTTGTAGTCATATGTAACTTCTGCTGTGTTGTTTCAGAAGTCGTAACGGTAATGTTGGTAATGGTGAAGCTCTGTGTATAATCTTACAAATACATTCATCGCAACATGAGTTCTGTGTATTTGGTTTGACTTTAGTAGACAGACTGAAGCTTATGTATTGGCGATAACTTCGTTTTTTCGGTCTTTCTCTATACGCCTAAGGAAGTGCGTTTCCGATATGCTGAAATGCCACTGGGTTATCTTGGGGCTCGCGGAATAGTTGCGGATGTATTACTCTTCGTTAGTCGTTTCACCAATACAGCATGGCGTCATCCGCACGTCGCTTTCTCCTACAGAGTACAGGCTTAGTAGGGAACGACTTTAGAGCATTTAATGCACTCATGAAAAGAAGTGTGCTCCGGGGCTGGTTCAGGAAACGTCCGGTCTTTTCTACACGAGCAGGAAACAGCACTGAGCTGGCGTCGACTATCGCTCATGAAATGCAAGCTGGTTTGCATAAAGCCTAATCGCATTAACCTTTCTTACCTCGCAAAGGTAATCGCTGACGCCCTCCTACAAGACGACTGCTGCTTGCGACAAGCGACGTACGAGCTCGGAGTTGTCGTTGCTGCCGCATCTCTGCGCTCAACGAGCGCCACAGCCAGGCATAAAGGCGCGCCTGGTAGTAGGGACGCAGTCGGCGCCAGATGCGCAATAGCCGCCTGCGACGCCACTTGCGGACGCGAAGTCGATGGCGGCGTAGCCGCATCCACAGCAGCCGGGCCGGCTCTTCTTCCTCGGGCGCTCCGATCTGCCGCAGGATGGACTCGGTCGACGTGGTGGTTGTGGTGAGTTTCTTCTTCTTGAGCGTCGCCACGTCGGCCACCTTGCAGTCGGGACATTCCAGCTTGGCTGCACGATTGCGACAGTTTGTCACCGTTATCAGCCTGCATTTAGGTACACTGCAGGATGAAGGCCACTCCCAGCGAACTTCGATTAACGCTATCTTGCACCATCTGACGCTAGCTTACGCCAAATTTACTCATTTCATCACACCAACTATTTATCTGCCGTCGTCGACTGCGCTTCCCTTCTCTTGACACCCATTCTGTAACTCTGATAGTATTCCTGTTATTTGTCCTACGCGTTACATGGCCTGCCAACTCCATTTCATTCTGGTAACGTTAATTAGAGAACCGGCTAGCCAGCTTTGCTTTCTCATGCAGGCTGCCGTTTCTTATCGTGACGCCTAACATTTTTCGTTCAATCGCTCATAGCATATTCCTTAACGTGTTCGCAAGCTTCTTTGTTAACTACCATGTTAACTCCCGTACCATGCGTTGATACTGTATAAATCAATGATTATACTCTTATCCCTTCAAGAAAAGCGGTAAGTTTCGCTCATAACATGGTAATGCTTGCCGTGTTGCGAAAATTACAGCGGGTAGAATACTCGCACTGTACAACGAAAGTCCCGGAAGGTGCAACCGCCACCATGGCCGTGACTTGTGACACTGACTAAGAGCTTCCCAGGATTAGTTCCAGTATATATACATATACAGCCACGAAAGTGGGCGGTGATGCGGCACCGCGGCAGCTCAATTTGTAAGAGCATCACGCGTGTAAATCGAACACGTGGGCTCGTATCCAACCTACGGCAACTTGTTCTTTCACCCAGTTTCATTTTTGATTTATTTATTACTTATAAACTTCAATTAAACATGAAAAATAATTTTCCCTGCGATTTCCTTGGTGTAATTGTATGTTGGCTTCTTATGATTGTGACTAACAAACATTGGGCCCCTCGGTTTCCATTCCTCACGTTCAATGTATGAAATCACTCCCGTGAGGAAACAGCCAAACGCGAGATTCATAATGGGAAAGAAATAAAAAATACAACACAATCAGGGGCGCTATAGCGTAAAGTTATTCCAAACTGTTTCTATTCTATTTCTGCAACTTGCCATCCACGATTAGTAAAACAATTTTGGGCCACCCCGACTTCCCTTTTTCGGCACGCGACGACACCAAAACCACGAAGTCTCCCCATCTGATATGACATGTACACATTAAACATGTGCGATTACACAGAGCAAAAGAAGAATAATAATTTCTGATTGTACACCGTTTTTTTTTTTCTTTTTTCTTTCTATTAGGCCTCCAATGTTGGTAAAAGCTTTCGGGCTGCGCCCATTTCGCCCGTCTGTCACGCACCGCCACGAAATTGCGAAAGCTTGTCACGCGAAAACCATGTGTATATATATGGTTTTGACGTGCACCTTCATTGCATCTTTAATGCCTATAGGCATTACAGGTGCATTAATGTACATTTAATGTGTATGTTCTTTAATGTTCAGTGTATTAATGCACCTTTGGTGCCTACAGGCATTAAAGGTGCATTAACACACCGAGCGAAATTGAACTTTTTTGGGGAACACCCGGAGACTGCCCCGCCCCAAAACAAATAGATGTCTGCGTACCGATCATTCGGACACTGGCTACTCGGAGCTGCAGGAGAGCATGAATTTATTTACGTTTCAGTAGGTTTACGGCCTTATGGCACGTTTACAACATTGATATGCTAGGTCTTCTTCGCTGAGGAGCGCTTTTAGCGTCATTTTTAACCTTCTGTTGCACGTCGCCACAATTTTAAACCAGCCACCACAAGCCATGGAAGGGGAAGCGGGCTACTCGCATACGCCGGCAACACCTTCCTCTGCGACTATCTAATTTGACTACTGTACCTCAGGCCTATCGAAATCTTCACCTCTGCTACGTTCTCCTCGCATCTTGCCAGCCACTTAGATAAGACGAAAAAAACTGTCAAGATAAGCAATGATATTCGTTTTGAAAGCAAATAATAGTGACCTTGATGAGAGTGTTCGATTTGTTGGCTCAAGCAACGCTGCCGGGCATCGTCTGATGCTTGCGTTATAGATACACAGAGGAAGACAGAAAACGTCTCACACACACACAGACACACACACACACACACACGCACACACACACACACACACACACACGCACGCACGCACACACACACACACACACACACGCACACGCACGCACGCCACACACGCACGCACGCACACGCACGCACGCACGCACGCACGCACGCACGCACGCACGCACGCACGCACGCACACACACACACACACACACACACACACACACACACACACGCGCGCGCGCACGCACACACTCTTTCTATCTCTCTCTCTTTGGTACCGAAAACCCCAAAATATATATCACTCAGTAAATAGCGAATCTAGCTTCGGAATGCGGCAGGCGCTAGTGGGCGTGAGCGCGCGTTAAATAGTTCGAAAAGATAAATATATGTATCGTGGGTTCCCTGCTGCAGGAGAAATGGGCTCATTTAAGAGAAACAATTTCTTAACAGTCTTTGCACTCACAAACGAAAGGACAATCCTGTTCGTCGGTGTCTCTCGGTGCATGGCGTTGCAGATAATAATCCACTTCCAGATCGACTGATGTCGAGAACATACGGAAACTTTTGTCCATAGCAAAAGAGCGTATGTGCACACACACACACACACACACACACACACACACACACACGGAGAAAGAGAGAGGGAGACATCATGAATGCCGCGCCCTCTGCGTGTACCTTGGAGGAAGTACAGGTACAGCGAGAAGAGGATGATGCCCACGAGCGTGATTAGGAACACAGACAGGAGCGCGAGTATGCCCGTAGTGGAGAGCCAAGGCCTGGACGCTCCGGCCATGATGGGCATCTCGTCGTCGTCCATTCCCTCCATGCCCATGCCCATTCCACTGTGAATGGGAGTAAGGCCGACGTCACAAGCCGGATATTCACGTCCAGCATCGCGTTAAACCTCAAGGAGCTAGCCCGTGATTGGAACGGCTTCACGACCTATAGTCGAAACATGAAGGAAATTATACGGCAACTAGTAAGTATAACAATAAAGCCCCCATGATAATCTGAGATAGTCACTCTAGTTCTGTCTCCCAACCAGCATTACTGATCCCGAAAGTACCGCTGCCTTAAATTTCGCTGCTGCCGCTGCGCACGAACTTTCGGGGTTCATATTCACTGTTCCTACGAATAAGTTAGCAAATAGCGAGTGCCAGTGACTGCTTTTACACTGCTATTTGCTATGAATTTTTATGCCCAACTTATTAACATCAATTTACAGATATTTTTCTCTTCTAGACATAGCAAAAGAAAAGAATGCCAAATAGGTAGGTACAGTATATATCTCAGCAATGACGGTGTTGTGATATAAGCGTAGTGGGGAGAAGCAGTAGGGCTCATTTGAGGAATGGCAGTCGATGTCGTCCATGAGGGCCAAGTTTCACACAGAGGGTCACACCCGGCGCCTATCGGGCCGTTGGGTATAGCCATTTGTTGGACATGATTAACGCATGTGGACGATGTCGAACGTCTCAACTCCCACGCGGACTCACAAAAGTGTTTGGCAATGTTTGTTTAGCCTCCTGACTGTGTTGAGCTCGCGTTGCGACATTTATGCGATGACGGTGACGTGGCAGCCCAGCTGTCCGCATGGTGTAGCGGCGTACATGGCGCCGCGGCTACTCATGCAAGTCTACGGTGTACAGCACCCGCTACCAATTGGTGCACCATGATTTGGGCGCCAAGGAGAAGACTGGAGGAAGTGCCATCCGTTACTTCGTATCGTCGCTTTTCCGTTCCGATTGAAACTCTCCTTTGATGCTTACTGTCATCTTTTCAGTCAATTTAATCGAGGGACAGTGCGAACGAGAAATCATTTGTGTGCCTTCCACGTGCAGTGAACTGAGTGCTCCCGTTAGTCATCCTGTGAAAGGTCAAAAGGTAGCGAGCGTGCTGTTGTCACGATTTGGACGGGTCATTTCCGGCAAGGCAGTAGCTGTGAGATCAGTGGAAATCGTGAACACGTGGCGTTCGTATAGACACATAACCTGTAGCTATACTGCTAGCAGCTCAAGGCCTTTGTCAGCTGCTCTAGGAACACATCCGTCACTCCAGTGTGCTGGAAGGCAAATTTGTTGTACGCGACAAATGGAGTCACGCAGGCAAACGCGGCCGTACGGGCACATTTCATCCCAAGATTTGTCTACATACACATGAAAGAAGATGTCCTATCACTACACTTGTGCTCTATCGTACATTACACGTGGATTGGCATGGTTGCTGAATTTTATGGGGATGATAGTAAGCAAAGGTTGTTTTCTTTTTGTTTCGTTTCTTTGTCGCAGTGGTCCAATCGAATCCCTTACTTAGTGGACAGTTTTAGTTTAATGTTAGCGTAAAAGCGGTGGGGGGGGGGGGGGTGGAAGTAGCGTTACCGTTCAGCAAAAGAACTGTGCAGAAAGTGAGTATTTGTATAGCGTGATAGTGTAGTTTACGTGCGGGACGCAATTCAATTACGCTAAGAATTTCGCGTACATAGTCCACCTAAGTGATGTTGTGCGTGCGCGCGTCCGGAAAGTGCGGGATACTGCGCAATGGAAGCTAGCAGCACGTTCTATTTGTACTTTACATATCCGCCCATCTTCGGCGAAAGATGTACTAGAGCCTCTGAAATCTTTTGATCTCAGAGGCCACATGCCTTCGTTGCGCCTGTCTCCTAACTTCAACGATAGGTGCCACTGGCATCTCAGAGTTTTCTCTTTCAGGGCTTGGACGCGTTCGGAACGAGAAACGATGTCGAAAACTCCTCAAGGATATACAGAATACTCTGTAGTAGAAGCGCCCTGAGACTAAGCGAAAGCCCTTTACACAGTCATTGGCTACGAACGAAGTGAATTCTATAAAAGCAACGCCCAATTCATTTCGAAGTGGTCCGCTGGCACTGCCTCCATGTTTTACGTAAACTATGTAAACAGCGCTAAGACGGTAACGTTAAATCTGAGCAATAGAGTGCGTACGCTAAGCGGTATGCGTCGCTTAGTGTTCTGAGCATGCACATTTCAATCTTGCTATTCCACTAAGCCACCATTAGGCTAAACACGCTAAACTAAAATTCTAGTGCCATCCTTGTTTTCCGACAGCAAAAGAAATAACCTCGAAATTAAGAGAAAGAAATATTTACGCCAGCAATTGATAATCGATGACATTTTGTCAAACAAGTAATTTCTTTCCTTGAGCAAGGTACACCTGTACCTGTCCAATGCAAAAAGGGAAAGGGGCAGCGTCGAGACAATGTCACATGATATTTATTGACGCCGAAAATTAGGCAAAGTTTGGAAGGATTGCAGCGTTGCACTGCACAGTGCAAACAGGGCTTCATGGCATAGTTCATTGTTGTAGAATGGTGGATGAATTAACTTGTTTGGGTCAACGTCCGTGGGGTTTCAGTTCATATCCGTGAAAAAAGAACCCGCACAGAGTTAACTATCTTGGTGCTGTACGTTTTTGCAAAAAGGTTCGCTTTAGACACCCGTATTATGTTATGATAATTATCATGTGTCTCAAAATCGACAATCCCACCGCTAGTGAAGCATTATTTTCGTGAAATGACGCAGTGTAGCATATTATTAAGCAATAAGCGAAGCAGCGTAGCAATATAAATTTATTAGACATAAGATTTGGGGGGGGGGGGGGGGGAGAGGTACTGTTAAGCAAAAATCGTTGATTGGTTTGCTGCGTTAAGAAAAAATAGACGATCGTTTCGAAGAATCCGACGAATGTCGCATTTGCATTAACCCTTTCCCTTTTAAATCAGCCACCTGCTATATTACCAATTACTACCATGAATACAAAGGGTGTGGTTATTAGTCGTTACACATCGCAGGCGGCACTAAAAACCTTATTGCTCCTATATTTAGCATGAACAACCAAAACAGTAAATAGCTCCGAAATCGTGTTAGGTATTAACAAAGGCGCTGTCCACTGCAGCAGTAAAGACACTCAATTTCACTATGAACATTTAGCTTCCAAGGAAGTCACTATCTTAACAAACTGGAATTAGAGAATCAAAATCGAGAAATGCCATCTGGAGTTCACAGAACACGAACAGCCTTAGCTGAGATCTCTTTGTGAAATTGACGTTGCTCACATTACAACAGCCGCTGCGCATCCTCAGTGTTTCTTTTATTTATTTATTTATTTATTTATTTATTTATTTATTTATTTATTTATTTATTGATACTGCAATCCCACTTTGGGGATTTTGGCAGGAGGGTACAAATGTTGAAAAGATCACAAGAAAGGCAACCAACAAATACATAGATACGTAAGAGTAAATAAACTAATATCAACTAAAATAGAAGGCATACGGTAAGTACTAAGTTATACACGATGTAAACAAGGTAAGTGAAGGCTGTTGAACTTGGGTGTTAGTAGGCTGGTTCCATTCCGTTATTGTCCGCGGAAAGAAAGAGTATTTAAAGGAGTTGTTACGTGTGCGAAACGGGGCAATTGTTAATAGGCGTCTTTGTCTAGTGGCATACCCGGATGAAGACGTTATTACATCTGAAGTGTCTAATTTATAGTGGCTCTTTACAATTTGATACATAAATTTTAGCCTAGATGACCGGTTTCTTTGGTTGATTTGTGGCGAGTTGGCTCTGGTTAAAAGGGCAGAAATAGAAGTGCGTCCAAAGCTGTTATAATCGCACAACCATTTTCTGCACGCTTTCAATATTGTTAATATTGGTACGGGTGAAGGGGTACCAGATTATCGCTGCGTAATCTAATGATGGGAGAATAAGCTCTTTATATGTGGTCATGCGGATATCAGGAGTAGTGAATTTTAATGCTCTTCGTAAAAAAAAAAAAAACTTACAGTTTGCATTTCTTACGACATAATCAATGTGTTTAGTCCAGTCTAAGTTACTTGTTATCCATATTATCATGGGTCAAAGCAATCATTAAGAGGAAGCGTTCGCTCGGGCCCAACTCCGACGCGGACTATTCAAATACATGTAAAACTCAAAAACGTTTTTCTGAGATAACCCCTGGACCGATTTTAATAAAATTTGTTGCATTTGAGAGAGAATGTTAAATTCTACTGAGTGTTTAAAGTGGAATAGCGATTTAGGGCCTGAATTTTGTGGAAGGGTTTTTCAAAAATTCGGAAGTTTGAAAAAAATAAACGGGCGAAGTTTATAAATAATAGCTCTGCATCAAGAACAGGTATCACGGTTCTGTAAACGGCATCCACTGGATCATTGAAAGCGGACAAATTCGATATGTCAATTTATATCTTACGTGAATTTTTTACGTTGTGTAGAGAGATTCTGCAATAGCTGTATTTCCATATTACTGAATTTTCTTAGAAGGATGTGTAACAAATCAGTTTTGTACGCTTAGATGTACGATCAGATGCATTTCACAGAATTGTGATATCCTTTTTCCTTGCTGAGTCAAACTTCGTAGTTTAGATTTCTAAAAATTTCCACTTTTTGCCAATCTTTAATAAACAATTGACGATCTAAATCGAAAACTGGCAACCAGCACTCACTATGTTTTGTTTTTTCTTTTAAATGCAACAAACCTCGTCAAATTTGGTGCAGTGGTTGCGGAAAAAGAACGAATTCTCCTTTACATGTATTTATATAGCAGCACCCGAGCTAAAGCTTCCTCTTAAGTCGTTACACCCTGTGTGGAAAGGCGCAGCAGGTACTATCGGCCAAAAAAGTAAACGGACCACGGCTTAGGTGGCCGGAGCGGCTGCGGGGCCACACCGGGGCGCTGCTATCGCCCTGCGCGCGCTGACGGTGAGAGTGCCCCGAGTGACGCCAGACTTCGCCCTCACTCTCACGCGGTGCCTTGTCACGCTTGAGAAATTTCTAGTACACCGTTCGGTTGCTCTGGTGCTGGCAGTCGCGACGAAGGAAACCGTGCATCGCCGGTATTCCAGCACATGGCGCTGTCGCACAGGGGCGGACGGCAGCCGGACAACAAACTGCGGCACTGAGAAGGAACGCAGACCCGTCCTCATTGTTGTTTTGTTTATATTCACCGTATCTTTTATATTAGTGCATGTCGCCGGCGTCCACCGCTGCTCGATGTTAGGCAGCGTCGCGCAAGTAGGGGCAACAGCGGCTACGGTGACGCGCGCTCTTTCACGCCGGCGCGATAGTCGCAGGCGGCAAGGTTTACTGCGGGCACGGCTTATATGTCGAGATCACTTTTCCGTCATTGTCTCCAGTAGTACGTTTAATATTAACATCAGCGACGCCTCTGAAAACTGCTTTAATTAAATACTACAATGCGTAGGCCGTAATGAAACCTCACAAAAGCACGGCCAGGAAAAGATAATTGGGAAGAGGAATAGGAATAACTATAGTCAGTCAGGAACGTTTATTCATGGAAACATTCCGTGGCTTGAAGGGGTCCTCAGTGCGATGAAAAGTTGCCGTCGACCGCGATGACTTGGCTTACTCGCCTTGGCATCGAGAGCGCCGCCGCTATAGCTTCGGGCGTCCACGCAGCGCTTCCAACTCTCTAACAAGGTTGCCAGATTTGGCTACTTTTCGAGGCTGTTGGCGGGGAAAAAATGCCTTGGCTACTTGGCTACTTTCTTGGCTACTTTTGAAATAGCGTGACTATTGTAAAAATTGAATACAAACTTGTGTGGCTCATATTATGCAGCAACATTAGCAAATATTTAGGCCAATGCACGACGACGACACTTCAAATCTTTTCAAGCTGGTCCATCATCATCGTCAATCTGAGTCGGGCGCTTTCATTTCATGCAAAGGATTTCGCACTGGTGACGTCACAGCGTGTTCCATCTTCGCATTGACGTTCCCCGTGAGGCCTTCCGCACGCTTGGCTTCTTCGATTTTCGAAGCTCTGGCAGCCCGCTGGCAGCCAGACGGCAGCCAGCTAGTGCCGGTCCTGATGGGAAGTCAACGTGAGGTGGGATCCTAAGAAAACCCGAAGCCGCCCGAAGTTTGCAAAATCGAACACTTGGACAGCTGACCGCGGGATAAACGTAAACATGCTATACCAGCATGTCAGCGGCCGGTCTGGCCGGCGCGCTCTCGGCGTAGTCGGTCCATTTATGTGTTCCCAGCTTGAAAATATACAGCTGTATTCAAGAATACGATCACTTTGCGAGATTTCGCGCGACTGGGCATCTCACTTTGCAGAGCATAACAAAAGGCCTGCGACGCGTCCGATGCAAAGACGCAAAATCGCACCTAAATAATCGCGAAAGCGATCGCTCGAGGATGCCTCGAGCGATCGCTTTCGTCTCTTTGTTCAAAATTTTGCTGACATTGCTTGGCGCACATTCTTCGAGAAATGTGGGCCAATATTAACTCAGATATTTACAGCTGTACTGGAGCTGTGATTCTGATTTGTGATAATATACTAGTCATATTACATGCTGATCAAAGCGCTCTTAGCTGTAGTCATTTATACACGTTTCATAATATTTTTTGTATGTTCCTACATTTACTAAAAGCAGCTTTAAGTGTTGGCTGTGATTATGTCTGATGATGTCTGTGATAATAAATGAAAATGCAACGTTTTTCCATAACATGGCTACTTTTTTGGCTACACTTCTGTATGTGGCCAAAGTTGTCTACTTTTCTGGCTACTTTCCCAGATTTTTTGGCTACTTTTCACATTTTGGACCTGGCAACCCTGCTCTCTAAGTTATCGCGATGACGTGAAAGAGCGCGCGTCACGGTAGCCGCCGTTGCGGCGACTTGCGCAATGCTGCCTAAAATCGAGCAACGGTGGATGCCGGCGACATGCACTAATATAAAAGATACGGTGAATATAAACAAAACAACAATGAGGACGGGTCTGCGTTCCTTCTTAGTGCCGCGGTTTGTTGTCCGGCTGCCGTCCGCCCCTGTGCGACAGCGCCATGTGCTGGAATACCGGCGATGCACGGTTTCCTTCGTCGCGACTGCCAGCACCAGAGCAACCGAACGGTGTACTAGAAATTTCTCAAGCGTGACAAGGCACCGCGTGAGAGTGAGGGCGAAGTCTGGCATCACCCGGGGCACTCTCGCCGTCAGCGCGCGGAGCGAGACAGCAGCGCCCCGGTGTGGCCCCGCAGCCGCTCCGGCCACCTAAGCCGTGGTCCGTTTACTTTTTTGGCCGATAGTACGTTGTTCAATGCGAATTGAAAGTCGGGGAACCATTCACCAGCAGCAAATAGTTGTCAACGCGACATGCCAGTTTAAGCACGGTTGTACACTTTTGTAAGTTCTCTGCGCATCTGCGGTAGATCTCGCCAGCAGACTAAAGTGCACGCGTAGGATGTTAACCTTGAGTGTTTTTTACAATTGCCTGTTGCGCATTATATGTCAGTTATGGCAGAAGGCTCAAAGCAAACGGCTCAGAAATAATGGCGGTTCCTCAGAAGGAGCTACGCTACGGTTGAGGACCTGTATATTTGTGAGAAGCCGTATTTACTGCCCTGTGATGCATTTTCGGGACCCGCCGTGGTTACTCAGTGGCTATGGTGTTAGACTGCTGAGCACGAGGTCGCGGGATTGGACCCCCGCCACGGCGGCCGCATTTCGATGGGGGCGAAATGCGAAAACACCCGTGTACTTAGATTGAGGTGCACGTTAAAGAACCCCAGGTGGTCGAAATTTCCGGAGTCCTCCACTACGGCGTGCCTCATAATCAGAAAGTGGTTTTGTCACGTAAAATCCCATAATTTAATTTTTAATTTCACTCCTGCGGGGACGGTAGAGTATCCGCCTCCCGTGCAAGAGGACCGTGATTCAAATCCCGGGCTGCACAATTCTCCACCGGAAAATACCAGAAAAAAAAAACCGTGTGTTGAGAAAATTGCACAAACAGGCCTGGAGTGCGGCCTGATCCCGGTGACCAGAACCGGTAACGCACTCTCTCACCAGAGCAGGATTGGCCACCCTGATGCAGTACTTGGCCACAACCTCCTATATGAACACAACAATCAAACCCCGGCCCTCAGTCCCCAGCAGCTGCGAAGCAACTGACCACGGCGGCGGTCAGACCTGCGACGCTGCAGAGGGTGCTAAGAATCCCTGGCTCCGGACAGGCCGCCATTGGAATATGAACCTGGCAACGTTTAACGCTAGAACGTTATCTAGTGAGGCGAGTCCAGCAGTGCTATTGGAGGAATTAGAGGGCAGTAAATGGGATATAATAGGGCTCAGTGAAGTTAGGAGGCCAAAAGAAGCACATACAGTGCTAAAAAGCGGGCACGTCCTGTGCTACAGGGGCTTAGCAGAGAGACGAGAACTAAGAGTCGGATTCCTGATTAATAAGAACATAGCTGGTAACATACAGGAATTCTATAGCATTAACGGGAGGGTGGCATGTCTTGTTGTGAAACTTAATAAGAGGTACAAAATGAAGGTTGTACAGGTCTACGCCCCTACATCTAGTCATGATGACCAAGAAGTCGAAAGCTTCTATGAAGACGTGGAATCGGCGATGGGTAAAGTCAAAACAAAATACAGTATACTGATGGGCGATTTCAATGCCAGGGTAGGCAAGAAGCAGGCCGGAGACAAGTCAGTGGGGGAATATGGCATAGGCTCTAGGAATAGCAGAGGAGAGCTATTAATAGAGTTTGCAGAACAGAATAATATGCGGATAATGAATACCTTTTTCCGCAAGCGTGTCAGCCGAAAGTGGACGTGGAGGAGCCCGAATGGTGAGACTAGAAATGAAATCGACTTCATACTGTGCGCGAACCCTGGCATCATACAAGATGTAGACGTGCTCGGCAAGGTGCGCTGCAGTGACCATAGGATGGTAAGAACTCGACTTAGCCTTGACTTAAGGAGGGAACGGAAGAAACTGGTACATAAGAAGTCAATCAATGAGTTAGCGGTAAGAGGGAAACTATACGAATTCCGGATCAAGCTACAGAACAGGTATTCGACTTTAACCCAGGAAGAGGACCATAGTGTTGAAGCAATGAACGACAATCTTATGGGCATCATTAAGGAGGGCGCAATAGAAGTCGGTGGTATCGCCGTTAAACAGGAAACCAGTAAGCTATCGCAGGAGACGAAAGATCTGATCAAGAAGCGCCAATGTATGAAAGCCTCTAACCCTACAGCTAGAATAGAACTGGCAGACCTTTCCAAGTTAATCAACAAGCGTAAGACAGCTGACATAAGGAAGTATAATATAGATAGAATTGAACATGCTCTCAGGAACGGAGGAAGCCTAAAAGCAGTAAAGAAGAAACTAGGAATAGGCAAGAATCAGATGTGTGCGTTAAGAGACAAAGCCGGCAATATCGTTACTAATATGGATGAGATAGTTCAAGTGGCTGAAGAGTTCTATAGAGATTTATACAGTACCAGTAACATCCACGACGATAAGGTGAGAGAGAATAGTCTAGAGGAACTTGAAATCCCACAAGTAACACCGGAAGAGGTAAAGAACGCCTTGGGAGCTATGCAAAGGGGGAAGGCAGATGGGGAGGATCAGGTAACAGCAGATTTGTTGAAGGATGGTGGGAACACTGTCCTAGAAAGATTGGCCGCCCTATATACACAATGCCTCATGACCTCGAACGTACCGGAATCTTGGAAGAACGCTAACATAATCCTAATCCATAAGAAAGGGGACGCCAAAGAGTTGAAAAATTATAGACCGATCAGCTTACTGTCCGTTGCCTACAAAGCATTTACTAAGGTAATCGCAAATAGAATCAGGAATACCTTAGACTTCTGTCAACCAAAGGACCAGGCAGGATTCCGTAAAGGCTACTCAACAATAGACCATATTCACACTATCAATCAGGTGATAGAGAAATGTGCGGAATATAACCAACCCTTATATATAGCCTTCATTGATTACGAAAAAGCATTTGATTCAGTCGAAACCTCAACAGTCATGAAGGCACTACGGAATCAGGGTGTCGATGAGCCATATGTAAAGATACTGGAAGATATCTATAGCGGTTCCACAGCCACCGTAATCCTCCACAAAGAAAGCAACAAAATCCCAATAAAGAAAGGCGTCAGACAGGGAGATACGATATCTCCAATGCTATTCACAGCATGTTTACAGGAGGTATTCAGAGACCTGGAGTGGGTAGAATTGGGGATAAGAGTTGATGGAGAATACCTTAGCAACTTGCGATTCGCTGATGATATTGCCTTGCTTAATAACTCAGGAGACCAATTGCAATGCATGCTCACTGACCTGGAGAGGCAAAGCAGAAGGGTGGGTCTGAAAATTAATCTACAGAAAACTAAAGTAATGTTTAACAGTCTCGGAAGAGAACAGCAGTTTACGATAGGTAGCGAGACACTGGAAGTGGTAAGGGAATACAACTACTTAGGGCAGGTAGTGACCACGGATCCGGATCATGAGGCTGAAATAACCAGAAGAATAAGAATGGGCTGGGGTGCGTTTGACAGGCATTCTCAAGTCATGAACAACAGGTTGCCACTATCCCTCAAGAGGAAAGTGTATAACAGCTGTGTCTTACCAGTACTCACCTATGGGGCAGAAACCTGGAGGCTTACGAAAAGGGTTCTGCTGAAATTGAGGACGACGGAGCGAGCTATGGAAAGAAGAGTGATAGGTGTAACGTTAAGGGATAAGAAAAGAGCAGATTGGGTGAGGGAACAAACGCGGGTAAATCACATCTTAGTTGAAATCAAGAAAAAGAAATGGGCATGGGCCGGACATGTAATGAGGAGGGAAGATAACCGATGGTCATTAAGGGTTACGGACTGGATTCCAAGGGAAGGGAAGCGTAGTAGGGGGCGGCAGAAAGTTAGGTGGGCGGATGACATTAAGACGTTTGCAGGGCCAACATGGCCACAATTAGTACATGACCGGGGTGGTTGGAGAAGAATGGGAGAGGCCTTTGCCCTGCAGTGGGCGTAACTAGGCTGATGATGATGATGATGATGATGATGATGATGATGATGATGATGATGATGATGATGATGATGATGCATTTTCAGGGCTAGTTGCGCCTTTATTTCGAGAAAATGTGCATAACTCGAACCACAGACGAGTTTGCAAACATCTATCATTTAAGAGCCTATGAAAGCTATCGCTCTAGAAAAACTAAAAAAGAAAAAAGAGAAAAGGAAGGCCGTCGATCACCATATGTACACTCGCGGACTGGCCTATGAATATACACACTGAGGTTCACGGCCAAACATCAGTGAGCTCCGGTGATTTCGAGTGGGTGTGTGCTTTAGCATGCGCGAGTCGAAGCGAATTAGAATCTGATGCTACGTACCGTCGAACGGAGTTGAGCTCAATGTCGCGAGACATGATTGCTTAATTTTGCATAGGTATTTTAGTGAGCTTGAGTCAGCTTTAGTGAGCCTGCCTTATTACTGAACCTGCTCCAACGTCTGGTGTACCTTTCAGCCCGAGTCAGTCAGCGTGGGTTCGATCGTGATTAGGTCGAGTCTGAATAACTAAGGTTGTGTGATTCTGGTCGAGATTGAGTCTGGGTGAGCCTCAAGAAAACGTGCATCTCGTGAGTGAGTCTGAGTACTGATCTTTTTTCTGACCTATCTTGATCACCACACAATTTACGGCACTTAAAGTGTGAGTGCTAGCTTACACGGCGCGACTTTGTTGCACGTTCCGCTTAGTTCTTCTTTTAATTGTTCAGCACGTTCGCATGTATTCTGATACGTTCTGTGGAAAGAACATGAACGGAAACTTACACATTGCCGTCCATGGCTGGCCACTAAAGGTGCTTGCGCCCTGAAAAAGAGAAAAAGAAAGTATTGGTTTTAACGTACCAAACTCCAAGAAATATCGAGATTTGCAGGCCCATACCATATGCTCCGTTTAGGCGGCCCAATTTTCAGTTTCAGAAAAAGTAAGGAAGAATGCACGGAGAAAACCAAGTAATGCTACCGCACGCCCATGAAATAGCCGTTCCTCGACACTTGTTCAACAATTTGGGTGCGATGAAAATCCGCTAAATGGTTTCGGGCATGAGTGATATAGCTCAAATTATTGAGTTACGATTAAGTAGGAGTATCATACTATGCAAACGCAATAGTATATTCTCTCCCATTACAAAAATGAAATACATTACTGCAGATACTATTATGGGTTAAGAAACAAAAGGAGTGCAAAATATTTATGTACTTGTTTGTATGAAGCGTAGAATATGTAATTAAATATATTGTGACGCAACAGTAATCACGGCTTTTATTCCGCGTCACAAGATTAGGCGAACCGACCACGCCCACAGCACGGAGCACACTCGAGAGCCAGCCCCACAAGCGATGATGAAGAAGAACCCCATATAAACCCCATGTGATGATGATCGTGTACAGATGACCAAGAATAGCTTATAAATTCCCACACTAATGTCCCCTCGCGCGAGAGCGGCCATCCTGGCCGCAATTCAAAGGGGCGGTGAACGTCTCGTGAAAGGCTTCATACGGGAAACATGAACAATCTCAGCGGTGCGGCAGCGGCGGTCATTTGGAACAATAACTGGTTCCACGCGATAGTTCACTGGAGAAGTCTGCTCCAAGACTTTGTAGGGGCCCATGAACCGAAGCTGAAACTTGTCACACAAGCCAGGAGTACGAACTGGTGTCCGGAGTAGCACTTCCTCGCCAGGGCGGAAGCACACGACGCGATGAGAGGCGTCGTAATGCTGCTTGCGGTCCTGTTGCCGTGCTTCGGTGTTGATGCGGGCGAGCTGGCGACAACGCAGAATGCGGGACACATATTCTTCGCAGGAGGAAGGACATTGATGGACAGTTGGCGCGAAGAAAGAGACGTCAAGACAGGAAGAGGGCGAACGACCATAGACAAGGTAGAATGGCGAGTAACCGGTCGTGCGTTGAACGGCGGTATTATATGCAAAGGTCACGAATGGTAAAATTGCGTCCCAGTTTCTGTGATCCGGGTCAATGTACATGGCTAACATGTCTGACAGCGTGCGATGAAATCGCTCTGTGAGGCCGTTGCTTTTGCGGATGGTAACTGGAGGTAGTCTTGTGGGTGGTTCCGGAGGCTCTGAGTACTTCGTCTAGTAGTTGCGAGAGGAATGCTTTTCCACGGTCGCTCAGGAGGACGCGAGGAGCACCGTGACGCAGTATTAAGGATTGAAGTATGAATGCAGCAACTTCAGAGGCTGAGGCAGAACTCACACAAGTTGTTTCGGCGTAGCGTGTCAAGTGATCAACGGCTGTCACAATCCATCGTTTACCGGTGAGAGTCACAGGAAGTGGGCCATATAGGTCAACTCCAACGACCTCAAATGGTTGCGACGGACAAGGAACCGGTTGCAGTTGTCCGCTTGGAGCTGATGTAGGGAGCTTTCGACGCTGACATAGAGCGCAGGAAGCGACATACCTCGCTACACTGGCGGACAATCCAGGCCAGTAGAAGCGCCCTTTGATGCGGTCATAGGTTTTCTGGAAACCAAGGTGACCAGCAGTCATGTCGTCGTGAGAAGCCCGCAGGACATAAGCACGTAGAGAGCGAGGCAGAACAGGAACCCAGCGTTGACCGTCAGGGTGATAGACATGACGGTATAGGACGCGGTTGTCAATCTTAAATTGCGTCAGCTGCCGACGAAGGCGGGCGTTAGGCGGGCGCGAAGCTCCTTGAAGGTGGTCGATGATGCGCCGACAGTAAGAGTCGGCAAGTTGATGAAATTGGAAGGATTTGTTGTCGTGTGGAGGCATCTCGTCGACAGCGGCCAACAAGAAAGCATCTGAGGAGGGATCGAGCGAAAGCTTGTCACGGATGGTAGTTGGAGCTCCATTGCATGGTGTCGTAGGAAGCGGACAGCGAGAAAGTGCGTCTGCATCTTGGTGTTTTTTTCCGCACTTGTAGGTAATGGTAAAGTCGTATTCTTGCAAACGAAGAATCCACCGACCAAGTCGTCCAGACAAGTTCTTCAGCGTCGAAAGCCAGCATAATGCATGATGGTCTGCAACGATCGTAAAGTGGTGGCCGTGAAGATAAGGTCGAAACTTCTGCACAGACCAAATGATAGCTAGACATTCCTGCTCCGTGATGGTGTAATTCTTTTCGGCGTTTGTCAGAACGCGACTTGCGTATGCGACGACCCTCTCACCTAAAGTGTCGTCTCGCTGTAGGAGAATGCCACCAATTCCGTGACCACTAGCATCCGTATGCAGGAGGGTAGGAGCAGCTTCATCAAAATGGCGTAGTACTGGTTCAGATGTGAGAGCGCGCTTCAGATGGGTGAACGCAGATTCACATTCGGGAGACCACACAAAGGGAACATTAGAACCCAGTAATTTGTGCAGAGGTGACGCTATTGAGGCGAAGCCCCGTATGAATCGCCGAAAATAGGAAGCGAGGCCTAAGAAACTACGCAAATCTTTGGTCTTTTCGGGACGAGGGAAGTGCTGAACTGCGGAAACCTTGTCAGGATCAGGACGCATGCCATCTTTGCTCACAATGTGACCTAGAACTTTGATTGTCTTGCTCGCAAAATGGCATTTCTTAGTGTTTAGCTGAAGTCCAGCGTTGGCAAGGCACGTGAGAACTTCATCCAGACGTTGCAGGTGCTGAGAGAAGGTTGACGAGAAAACAACAATATCGTCGAGATAGCACAGGCAAGTCTTCCACTTTAGGCCACGAAGAACGGTGTCAATCATGCGCTCGAACGTTGCGGGCGCATTGCAATGGCCGAATGGCATGACATTAAACTCGTAGAGCCCATCGGGTGTTGAAAACGCTGTTTTCTCCTTATCGTCCTCATGCATAGGTATCTGCCAGTAGCCGGAACGCAGATCGATGCTGGAGAAGTACTCGGCACCCTGCAGGGAATCCAAGGCATCGTCTATTCGCGGCATAGGGTATACATCCTTGCGTGTGATCTTGTTAAGTGCTCGGTAGTCGACACAAAATCGAACAGAGCCGTCTTTTTTGCGAACCAAAACAACTGGGGAAGACCAAGGGCTAGCAGAGGGGCGTATTATGTTTCGTTGGAGCATGTCGGTGACGTTCTCGTCAATGACTTTCCTCTCGGCTAGCGATACGCGATATGGTCTACGGCGCACGATGGATGTACCATCTGTCTCTATCCGATGCGTCGTAATCGAAGTCTTTCCCAACGAAGATGAATGCGCGTCAAAGGAAGCTTCATGTTTTCGGAGCAAAGCAAGCAATTGTTGTGACTGCGAAGCTGTCAGGTCGGAACTGATGGCAGCTGCAAGAGCTGAAGGAGATGCGGCCCGTCCGGTACAAGGACCTTCAGAGGAAGCTGGTTTAAAGGACATAACAGATATAGACTCTGATGCAGTGGCGCAAGCCAATGTAGTGCCTTTAGGGATGAGAATCTTTTCGGATGTCCGGTTTGTAGCGTAGAGAAGTGCAGAGCCATGATCAAACCGAACGAGCCCTGATGCAAAGGCTATCCCTCTTGCAAGACAGCGTGCAGATGGTAAGACGAGCACGTCGCCGCAGTCAATCACATCAGACGTGATAGTAACAATGCTTTGATGGCGAGGAGGTAAAGCGGTATCTTCTGCAGCAACGAAGTGAAGGGGTGTGTCATCTGCATGAAGTGAATAGGTCGTGTCGGTCATGTGGAGAACGCGTTGTCCACAGCAGATGGAGGCGGAGGCCGTAGAAAGAAAATCCCATCCCAATATGAGCTGCTGGGCACACGAACTTAGCACTGCAAATTGTACGTGATGTAGAAGTCCATCGATGGAAATACGAGCTGTGCACATAGCGATAGGTCGAATGGAGGCCCCTTGAGCAGCGAGTAGCGTAGGTCCATCATAGGGGGTCGTAACTTTCCTAAGTCGCGAACACAAATCACGGTGAATGACGGAAACACTAGCACCAGTGTCTATTAAAGCTTCTACTTGTACACCTTCTACTACAACCAATATCACATTGTACGGACGCGATGGAGGAATTTCTGTCCTGTCGTTCGATGCAGCTTTTCCTCCAAAAGCTGCATAATTCAGTTTTCCGGACGACGCTCGGCGAATTGAGAAGCAGGTCTCAGTGGGGACGTAGAGCGGCGAAGGGGTGACGGCGAGCGGCGTCTCGCAGGACGGTAAGCTGTCTCGGATGCTACAGTAGGCGATGGAGAGCGTCCGCGCGGTGGACCATAAGGACGGCGTTGGTCATGGAAGCTCCCTAGACGTTGGAAAGTAGCTCCGGGCGAAAAGTCATCCCGTTCGTATATGTCATAACCGCGACGCTCGTCTTGCTGGCGCTTGCGGCAAAAACGCGCTATGTGGCCACGATAGCCGCAGTAGTAGCAGATGGGACGAGGACGACGCCACTGCGGATAGCTGGTTTGGGTAGGTGCGCTGGTAGTCATGGAAGCGATGTGAGCCGGTGTTGGTTTTGGAGGCATCGGTGGGACGATGACTGGAGTAGCTGCGGCTACTTGTGCGTACGTCGATGGGGCCCTAGGTGTTAGAGGGTCCGTGTACGCTGCACCAGCCATGGATGCCAATTCCTCCTTGATGACATCTCGCAGATTGGTATCGGAGGCATGAGAAGGCATAGGTCCTGCTGTTAAGCCAAGATACTGGAGCTCTTCTCGAATTATTGCGCGTATCATTGCTCGTAACGTAGGGTCGTCGGCGCTAGTGTTTGCAGTGGTGCCCGGCTGCAACCGTACTGATTCGAGTTCGTCAAGGCGCTGGCAAGTAGCGACGATATCAGCGACGGTAGCGGGGTTCTGGATGGCTAAAGCATTGAAAGCACTAGCTCCGATGCCTTTGAGGATGTGGCGAACCCTGTCTGATTCGGTCATGGCCGTGTTCACGCGTCGACAAAGAGCAAGCACATCCTCGATGTACGACGTATAAGATTCACCGGGTTGTTGCTTGCGAGTGTCGAGCGTCTTTTTTGCGAGGGCAGAACGAACAGCCGGTGTACCGAAGATTTGGCGGAGCTGCTGTTTGAAAGCGCCCCAGTTCGTGAAATCAACCTCATGGTTGAAAAACCAAGTCTTCGCTACGCCTGTCAGATAAAAGGCGACGTGACGTAGCTTGGACGCATCGTCCCAACGGTTAGCCGAACTCACTCGGTCATAGTCGTCCAGCCAATCCTCGACGTCTTCACCGCGAAGTCCAGCAAACAGATGGGGATCACGCTGGTGCCCACTGACAACCCAATACGGAGAGGCTGGGGTAGTCGAGGCCGAGATGGTGGAAGTAGAAGTGCCTGTTGGCTCGTCCTGCGACATGTTGGCGGACAGCTGGCACAATCGGCGACCCGATCGAAGCTCCAGGAGGTTGAGCGGGGAGTCAGAGGACGGGGGACCGAAGAGCACACTCCACCACTTGTGACGCAACAGTAATCACGGCTTTTATTCCGCGTCACAAGATTAGGCGAACCGACCACGCCCACAGCACGGAGCACACTCGAGAGCCAGCCCCACAAGCGATGATGAAGAAGAACCCCATATAAACCCCATATGATGATGATCGTGTACAGATGACCAAGAATAGCTTATAAATTCCCACAATATATACAACTTCTGTCAACCGTGTAAAGTGCCACTAAACGCAATGGCCAAAGCGCATTGGATTTATTCACACTGAACATTCTAATGCTGTTACTCTAACAAACGGTGGTCACTCACTGCTGCCTTATCCACTTTGCCCTGGAAAACGCCAGCCCAGCCGCCGGCGCCCGCACACCGAGGCAGGTTGAGTTGACCTTGATCGTAGGACAGCCTGCAACCTCAAGCTCGGTCAGCGTGTCGTTGTTGTTGTTGTTGTTGCCATACACAAATGGCACATACCCACTGTGGGGAATCGGGCACGAATCGGGTGGTTTGCACAAATTACGTACAAAACGCTTATAGGAAAAAAAATTTTTTTTCTTACCGTGGAAGGACTTATTACTTACCAGGGACGACGTTTAATGTAGAAAGGCGATGCTGCAAAAGTGAATAGGAAATTGGATAAATAATTATAATAGATTAACTTTTTTACAAAGGTAGCCGATGGGTGTCAAGAATTAAGGCTTTGGTCGCAATGCAAACATTTCGGGGCTCTATCCCGACGTAGATACAAATGTTGATGTATATCCTTTGAAATACTGGCACGTGGAAGCTCCAAGGGAAAGTTGATTGAATAATTATATCTTCTCTCTGCCTGTGCATGTCGCCAATGACTACTCATGCGAGTGGGATGGAGCGGATCAAGATTACATACGACAAGAATAAATAGTAAAAGAAGCAAGAAGGGAGCCTAATGCGTAACATAAAGACAACAGAATTTTATACGGCATGCATTTGATATCTAATCGATTAAAGTACAAAACAGTTGGCACCACTAGCAGCATAACCTTCTGGACGCTTCGACGACCGTACGCACAGTGGCTATCATGAGGCTGTGGCTAGTATACTCAATTAGTACACGCAATGAACGGTAATAGCAGCGTCCTTTAATACTTACGGGTAGGATGCCGACAAATTTAAGCCTAGATTACTAGCCCGAAGTACAAGGAACATTCTGCGGAAGGAGAAGCGGCGGCAAGAAAGGAACTGCATCAAAAAATTTGGCGGCGCATCCACGCTTTAGGGATGATTGGCGGCGGTAATGCAATTAGCAGTCCTCACTATGCTGGTTGTGTAATTGGCGATTATATGGTTTTTAATATATTTCGATAATTATTGTTATGGTTATCCTGATGATATCGATGATGATTGTAACAAGGCATAAACAGGGTTTATATGCACAAGAGTGTTTATTAAAAAGCTTGACAAGGCAAGTGGAGTGGCCGGGCTCTTCACTCGCGCTTGCCTTTATTTATTTTTTCTTCGTAGAAGAGAGACTCATACCTACGGACCCATGTTGGCGTGAGAGGGCGGCACATACCGCCGCTGACCTCCGCTAACGCCCTCAGTGGAGATCAGAACATACCCCGTGGCACATGCTGTGTTGCACGTAGCCAATCACACAAATTGTCTATTCAGGCACATACACAGTGCCAGATATATAGCGGCACATACCAGTGGCCAAAGTTAGTGTGATAGAAGTCAGAAACTACCCTCATACCGAAAAGTGTTTGAAGTTCCTAACGAATGTACCTGATCGCATTCAAAAACGAAATTTTAAGAAATTGTGCTTCCTTTTAATGTGGTCAACATTATTTAGCTACTTCAATCACCTCTCGGTATGTTTGAAGGTATCCAACGTCGTTCACACGACCTTGCATGGGTGACCGCCCAAGTGCCACCCTGTGCATGCCGAACAAACAACTTGGGAATAGACAACTTGGGCAATTGGGTATGTGCTACTGCGTATGAGTCGCTAGGCATGTGGCCGAGTAGTCAACTGGGCCTTTATATATATATATATATATATATATATATATATATATATATATATATATATATATATATATATATATATATATATATATATATATATGTGTGTGTGTGTGTGTGAGTGTGTGTGTGTGTGTGTGTGTGAAGCTGGGGATGTGTCACTTGGTAAGTGCCCGGACAGGCAGCTTGTGCCATTGGGTACGGGCCTGGGACACTAGGTATGTAGGCATTTTGCACAGTGGACAATTCTCCAAAATAGGTATGTGCCACTAGGTAGGTGCCCACATAGACCGGCGACAGGACAAGAGGCGCGAAACAAACGCTCGGTAACAGAAATCGTGAGATATCTGCTATAGAGAAGTGAGACAGTCGGCATCAAATGTAGCTGAGAGTGGAGGGAGAAAAAAGTGGACAGATTGGGACTAGAGTGTGAATTGGGCGATGACCTCTGAGTCATAGAGAAGTAGACACGTCGGCCAGTAAATTGAGCAAGTCGGCTACACAGAAGCGAAGAATTTGGCAATAGGGAGCATCGCAACATTGCTAATCGCATTAACATCGCCATTCTTAGTGAGATGGCTTCTGGGGCTCTATTTCCCGACACGCAAAGCGGCCGCACGGCTGCCAATGTCCGCCATGTTGACTCCCCGATTTTTTTTCGAGAGTTCGCGTGTTTTGACAATTGCGCCGGGAAGCGGAAGTTTTCTAAAATGCAATTTTGCGTTTTGAAAAATTGCTAACGTGACGTAGAGCTGCAAACTTTATGGACTAATGTTTTTTTTTGGTCCTTTGCAGCTACATTGTGACGTTAGCGCTTCAAAATGAAAGTGAGCGGTAGCGTGCAGAAGCCTGTGCAATGCATCTGCAATTTATTGAATATGTAGTGGTGGTCCAGGAGAGGTGCCATGTCAGCTTGGTGATTGACTGAAGGATTGTCTCGTGAGGAGCGTAACCACAAAGGTCGCTTCGTAAACATCAATTTGACATTGCATGACGTAGCGCTGGGCTGCCATTATTTGTCGTGCGACGAGCCATGCGAATTACGCTAATGAGTGGCCATACATAATGGCAGCCTAGATGCGTGCGTATCGACGCATTTTCTCTATGGTTTGGGGCCATGAAAAGCTTGTGCTCATAGCATTTGCATCGCTCTCTGGTGGTGTTGCCATTTTTGTTTCTGTCCACAATTTCTTTTTTAAAACACGCTCATTTTATGTAATACTGGTTGAACATTACAACCCTTCCCTGAGTTCTTGCACTTTTCACTGATGCGTTTGTATTGTAATCAAGATTAGTTACTTCGCGCATCACCAGAGATTATTACAGCGGTGGCTTTATAATTTAATAAAAGAAAAGTACGCAAGGTGCTGCCTTGAAATTTCTTCACGTGGTGCGAGTAAGTAGCGAAGTGAACAAGAGATGGCAGCGCCGGCGCTTGCGTCGCCCATGCGGATACCTGTGGCGCGCAACGCTATCGGTGATGATCGGCCGCTTCTCAGTCAGACTACTCGGGCTGAGTCACGCGTTTAGCGAGATAGCGATAACGCGGCCTTGAACGCACGCTCATCACTATTGGTCGGTCGCGTATGCTGTCTCAAGGTAGAAAACAAGCGCGTTGACCTCAGTATACGACGAATCATTCAGTTTAGCGGGAACGCCATCCTAGCTAATGAAGCAGAGCACTAGAGCGAGAAACGTTTTTGACGGTATAACCGCGCGCTTTGAGCTAGCTGCTTTACTTTTACTGTGAAAGAAAACTGTTTGGCTGTATCAAGAACGTTAGGCTCAGTGCCTTCACTTCAGTTTCTTACCACCATATTCACAAACGCACCTCGAGTCCACCCTCCACTCGATATGCTCCTTGGAGGAGGTTTTTCTTTCACAAATCGCCCTCCACTCGAAACGCACCTTGAATGAAGCAATGTTCGAGCGTTTTACTCAAGAATCTAAAAGTAGCCCCGCAGCTACATTGAATCGCTCCTCGAGTGTAGTGCGTAAACATGGCCACCTTGTGATCTGTCACTCGCCTCGTCAGCTTTTTCCGATGGGTGCCAGTTGCCTCCGTAGCTGTACTTTAGTTAACGATGCTGCGCATTTTCAATGGCTTCGTTTTAGGGACCGGTGCAATCCTCTGGAGCGCTTCGGCAACGGAATTATTCCACTGCGGCGCCGAGACAGATCAGCCATCCTGTCAAGAAGACTGCGAGCTAGTGCAGTGACTGTCATCTTACTCCGTACATAAGCCAGTTGTTGACCTGCATGCGGGTATTCATCGTGCCAATGCTCCAAAACTACTATTGGCGCCAGTGCATGCACGTGTTTCTCGCGGCTGATCCTACAAAGCCGCATCAGTTCAAGCACGGCGCGATACATAACTGCGGACTTCGAACGTACGAAAAGAAAACAACTGCGTAGACTCTTGCCATTAGAGCGTGTAGTGTCTGTGTGTCTGATTGCTAGATGCGAAACTAGCAGCGCGAGCGCCGACAGCCTCCCCCCCCCCCCCTCCTTCCCCGCGGTTTGTACTCGTATAAATTGTCGCTGACTACGCTAATGCAAAGACGGCGAAGCACACCGCAGCAAAGCGAGCTTGTCTATAAAAGAGCAGGTGCCTTCACTTTATATTTCTTCAATTTTCTTTAATTTCATGCAGTTAGTTGCGCTAGGGAAAACAAAAAAATGTACTGCAATATTGCGTGACTATGCGCAGATTGTGGAATTTAAAGTCATAAACAATAAGTACCTGAGCCATACTTTATAATATTCAGTTTAATTAGCTTACCATGCCTATGAACATCCGAGCCCAACGAGAAAGTGACCAACCATGAAACGGCATTTAGAATTATACCTGCATGTGTACACCGGTGAATGGAATGTTCTATTTGAATAAAAAACAGAATAACAATACAACAGAGTAGAGGTTTTGTGCATTACATTATTTTTTATTGTGATAAAAAAGCTGCAGCAGTGCCGTGACAGCTCCTAATACAGACAATGCTAGCAAGTGGTAGCAGATATATATCCCATATCTGTGTTGGAATATTCCAGCTCTCTAGACGGTTCATTATGTTAGTGTTAGATCGCTGTATGTCGGTATGACGGCGCAAGCGCCAGTCGAGCTAAAAGATGTGTCTTTGCAAACATAAACAGATTTAGTATGAGCTCAATATTGTAAAAAATAGATGGCGTTCTAGAACACAAAAATCTTAAACGAATGTAATTAGTACGAAAAGTAAACTAAGGAAAACAAATACAGTACAGAAGCTTCTTTTCATGAGCCTTAGCATCATTGTATGCTTATCACCCACCCCTTGTCTAAGGCAGGAACAAGACTGCCAACATAAGCACGCAGAACAACTGCCTTTCCAAGTGTGCTCTGTGTGATGCGCTTGCATTCGTGTGCTAACGAAGAACTCCCGTTAATTTGTTTTGTTGCACTACAATAGTTCTCGCACTATTCTGGCTAAGACATCTAGCCTACCACATCTGACATCATATCAGCTCAAACATCACCACTAAAAGCAGTTTGACTGCATGCATTTTCCTTTTTCTTTCAAGACACGTTTTAGCTGAAGTCGTTGTATTTTTCATCTTTCTTTTCTTCAGCCATATTTATTGAAACAGTATGCACCCCTTAATATTTTCTGGTCAATTCAAGTGCCATTTTTTTGTAAAACAACAAATTAACATTGTGCTCGTCTTTTTGTACTTTGATACTATGCAAATACAGCGTGAACTCTGATCTTATAAACAAACGCAGTAGTACGGCTTAGAAATATATCTAGAATAAAACTCCACCTGTATTCTAGACAGTAGCCTGTCGAGTGTAGGCACCCGACGGCGTGTAATGGTAAATGCTTGCACAATATATGCGGTTTCTGCTCTGGTTGTAGCTTCAGCTTAAGATGAATCATGAGGGACGGAACAATGAATGTCTCCTATTGGATACGGATGGCAGATAGCTTCCGAGGGGCTTGCAGAACTTCAGCAATTGACCGAGGAACAAAACTCAGGGTAGCAGCGTGTCTTGTGAGATCCTAAAATAGGCTTAATGGTGACGCAGACTGTCACATTGATGATCTGAAAAATACAGTATAGAGGGCATCACTCCCTTCACTTTAGACAAGCTGAGATGAAAGATCAAAATTATGGCACATTTCTTAATGTACACTTGCTCATACTAAAGTAGCTTCAGTGTACCACTAAATACTAAAGTTCTAGCTGCAAATGCTACGAAACTGCTGCATTACAAATTGTGGGCAGTAAAAAGCTCACGCCGCAATCGCAACCCATCATGGGCAACTGATGACTTCACACATCATAACCCTTTAACCGTCAGCTCTACAATATTGTTGGCCTTACAAAATTTCTGAAGATACTATACAAAACCAAATATTAGTCTGTGCCTTTCAATTTGCCCTAATTTATGTACCTGTTGAACAGTGGTAGTCACAAAAATGTCGACCGTGAGCAGCAGCAGATGTTTTGGCGACGAAACTCGAAGACTTCGCCGGTAACGTCTTAGCGGACATGGTGCTCATAATATCGCTAAAGCGATTTTTGTTCACTTTATTTAAGAAACCTTTTATTTTATTTTTCATTGAGGTCCATCTCAAGAACACGTACATTTACGTTGTCAAAGCAAGTACCAAACAAATGTTTTCGATCATACATTTGCCTCTAACCAGCTGGTCAACAATATTTTCGACCCGCTGTGGCCACTTAGTTTTCAGAGAAATCCATTCATATTTCATTTGGTAGGTATTTTAACAATATCAAGAAGAAACAAAGCAATAAAAACATTCTCCGTCAGGTCTTCCTTGAGAGTTAAAGAGATAATCATTGAAATATGCTCTCCAAAACAAGTTTATATTACAGTTGAAGAGGAATAACATATGAATTTGACTTCAATCTGGTATAGCAGTTTCATGTTTGTGGCTCGAAAGTACACGGTGTCTATTTAGCCATTTCGTTACTGTCGGGAGAGGAAGCATTATTATTAATACAATGTTTAGGAAAATAAGCACAGTATAATCATCGGGTAGGTTAGTCAAGTACTTCTTCAGCAGCTAGTTTCTGTCAGGGGAGCAAGTTGGTGCAATTCCAACAGGCAGGCACCGACTCTATCGATGCTTTCACGTTTGCCACAAGGCTTACTACGCAGCAAAGACGTTTTTTTCATTAAATGGTCTTTCCAAGGCCCACATCGTGCACCAGAATGGCCAAATTTTTATGTACACCAGGCGTTCGCGCGCTACGTAAATTAAGTGTACCTAAGCAACGGAAATGAAAAGACATACACTGTAAACGGAAATGAGCCGAAAAAGGCATTTTAAGGGATGTGACCTCCCTTGAGACTACGTGCCTGAAAACTGTGCTCCCTTAGAGTGGTGTAGAAATGCTCAGCGTCCTCCATTTCTCTCCCTCGCAAAATGCGGATGAAAGAAGGAGACAGAACCTCAATTCTACATCCTTTTTAAGAGGGAGTTTAGAAGATACAGGCCTCCCTTTAGCGTAAACGGAGTTCTGTTTCTTATTTTATGCGTTATTTTCTTTTCTTTTACACATCTGTGAGAAGGAAACGAGAAAGGAGAGATATATTGTCCAAGTGGTTCTTCTTCTTTTTTTTTTTCTTTCTGCAAATTTATACATTTCCGGAGTGCAAGCCAACTTATTTAGGGCGATATAATAGACGCTTTGTTCGTCTCGTCGACCACAATGTCCTGTCGCGCTGCCAGAACCCCCGGTCGGCATCTGACGAGCTGTCTTCGGAAGCGAGACCATGCAAAACTTCGACGGCTTAGGCCGCAGAATGTCCTCGCTTCTGTTCGTCTTCCCATCAACTAAAAGTGAAACTGAAGGCAAAGCCCGCAAAGCGCCACTGTCGTCGGCGCCGGTGACGGCACCTGTTTTGCTCATCGTAGTTCTGCGTGTGTGTGTATATGCGTGCTTACGAGGTAATTTCGGCGGCCTTCGGAGAGTGTTTCGTGTAGTGTGGAACCTCACAAGAAAGCTACCTGCCCCACTGCGCAGCACGGCGGTGATCGGCCACCGCATAGTCATCGCTTTGACGTGATCTGTGTACTACAATACACTTTTGTGGTTCGCGCGGCCGTGCTCGGGTATTCCCTCCTGCGCCACGATATGACAGCGGCTAGTGAAACCTCACCCACAGTCCTCACAAAATCGGACCGCGTACGGTGTCGACTGCTTTGGAAACGGCGCGTTTCGGATTACCGCTTGCCCAGTTGCCTCATGTTTGACGCGGCCTTTTCAAGCTGCAGTGGTGAGTACGGCGCGGAAGCATTGCGCTATGCGCCTAATGCTCACACCTTTTATGTCGAGGTGTTGAGACTTACCGGTCCTCTCAATAAAACTCAAGAAGCCAGTGCCGCACAAAGAAGAGACGTTTCAACTTTTTTCTTTCTCTTTTTCAATTTAATTGTCGTGTTTTACGTGTCAGAACCATGATCTGTTCCTGTGACCTCGTGCTTAATACTAAGCACAACTCCAAGGACGCTTATAGCAACCACGGCGGGTCAGAGTATTGGAGTTTCGTCATCAGGTGTGTTTGATAACCACTTCGCCTTAAGTGTCGATATAGGTTGTGACAGCCCACTTGAAAAACACAACAGGAAATTTTAGTCTGTACTTCTGTTGTCCGTAGTGTGACGTCCTGTAGTTCTTGATCAATATTCAATTAAAAATTGACAGAGACCTCTTTAAGGCTATGTAAATTTGTTTGTAGAAAAAAGAAAAAATAAGGAAAAAAAAGTTCTCCGCGCAGGAGATTCGAACTCCGGACCGAGGCATCCCGAGCCCAGCATCTTACCACTACGCCACGCCGTTTTTTTTTTTTTCTTTCTTTCATGGTATTTATTATAGTTGCATTCAACCAGACGTTCATCAGTTCTGCATAGTCAGAGAATGGAGGGCACAATAAAAGTCACACACAGAAAAGGCAGCGTTCATACTGTGAGTAGAAACGTTCTTGTCACTTTAGAAGGGTGGCAAGGATAAGCACCTCTCCAAAATAGGGTACCAGTCCGGTTGTACACCGAGTCCATCATAAACCTGCTTTAGGTGTAGTGTCATTTGGATGAAATTTGCCCTTGTAGGTACAACCCTTTCGGCGTTTCTGTCCATCATTCGCGTTTTCCACAAACTGTGCATTCCCATGACAAAAAACATATCGAAAGGTGCACTATTATCAGAGGTTGGCAGCAGGTATCGCACAGTATGAGCGTTAATTTCAAAGTCTTTCTTTAAAGTCCGTTGGAGGACATCCCAAAATAGAATGGCGTCAGTGCAGCTAATAAAACAATGTTCAATTGTCTCTGGTACATCACAAAGGCGACAGTTAACAGTAGAGACAAAGATACCCTTTTTTTGTAGCCATGTTTTAACCGGTATGGTTTCACTATGAACTTTATAAAAGAATGTTTTGCAGCAAGGGGATAAATACATTTTGCGAACTCGCTTTAGCACATCGTGGCCTGGCAATTTAATGTATATTGATCGGTAAAGTGGAGGCGGAAATAGCATGGATAGTAAGTCTTTGTACAACGTTTTGCGCGACACAGAATACAGGTATTCAGTGGAAAACCGAACTGTCAGGAAACGAACCGCCAAGTAAACTTCTTGCATGAACCCCCACAAGCATAAGCGCGAAGAAAAACTTGAAGAAACAACTAAATCAGGTAACGCATTAACAAGTGTGACTTGCATGTATGAACGAATTACAGGATGGGAAGTATCGCGAAAAAAGAAGAAACGAGACACTATCTGCCGCACATAAAGATGTACTAAGCCCAGCCCACCTTCACTAACAGGCCTAAAAATATTGTCTCGCCTCATGGGCTCAAAAGTTGAAGACCATACGAAGGTTGCAAAGATACGGTGAAAGCGTTGGATGTATAGCCTAGCACAATGGATAACTTGCAATACATAGAAAATTTTTGTTGCCAAGAACTTATTGCAAGCTTCGGCTTTCCCAAAAATAGAAAGTCGTTGTGGAACGAATGTCTGGGCGTAACTTTGTAGTACCGAAACCCGTTCTTTCCAATAGTGTGCGCTTAATTTAAATGCGTCTAGCGGCACGCCAAGATACTTTGGCGGGACATCAGTCCACTTAACGCCTGCAAACTGTTCTGGTGTATAGCACCATGAGCCAAACCATAAGCCTAAACTTTTTGAGGAGTTCATTCGCGCTCCTGATACGCTGCCAAATTCTTCTATTTTCGATACTACGTTTTCAACACTGGACTTATCCGTGCAGAAGAACGCTAGATTGTCTGCATAAGCTAAGACTTTAACTTCATTACCCAGTATATTGAAGCCATGGATGTGACTCGACTGAATTACGCTTAAGCATAGCGGTTCCAGGTAAAGAGCGAATAGTAGTGGGGACATCGGGCATCCTTGTTTTACTGATGAGCAAATAGAAATGGGTTCGGAGAGTTGGCCATTAATAACTAAACGAGTAGTACAACAGGTGTAGCAAAGCCTAACGCCTTTAAGCACAATGGAGCCAACATTGACCTGCTCCAGAAGGGAAAATAAATAGGAGTGACTGACACGATCAAAAGCTTTAGCAAGGTCTACCTGGAGCATTGCAAGCTGCTCAGTGGAACCATAACAGAATTGAAGAAGGGTACGGGCGATATGTATGTTAGTTTGAATTGATCGGCCCCTGATTCCACACGTCTGATGTGAACCAATTAGAATTGACATCGCAAATTGCAATCTATTGGATAGAACTTTCGCAAAAATTTTGTAATCCACGTTTGACAATGTGATTGGTCGATAGCCTTCTACGGAACGCAGTTTCTCTTTATCTGAACTTTTGGGAATTAAAACTGTGTGGGTTTTGCAAAAAGGCTGCGGAAGGGCGTCAACCTCTAAACTTGTAATAAGAATATCCAATAATATGGGGCTGATAATTGATTTGAAAGCTTTGTAAAATTCACTTGATAGTTCATCGGGGCCGGGTGTTTTCGACAAAGGCAACTGATCAATAGCTAGCTCAATTTCTTGAATCGTAAGGCTACCACTGATGACTGCACAGTCATCATCCTGTAATGGTTTGACAAGAGATACAAAACTCTCTAAAACTTTTGCATCGTGATCGTCCGGAGGTGCACTAAACAACATAGTGTAGAAAGTTTCGAACTTAGAAATTATGTCATTAGTATTTGTTAGAAGACTACCTTCGGAGTATATTTCCGGAATTACTTTGGAAATACCGTGACGTCGCTCGTCAAGTAAAGCTTGGCGTGTTGGTTGCTCAGATTGCAGAGCACGCCTGTTTCGAGCACGAATTCGCGCACCTCTGTAACGTAGTGCGTCATACTTTTGTAACTCACATTTAATGTTTTCTATGTCGACAATGTAAGTGCCTGGCATTTCGCATTCAATCTCATAAAGGCTACATAGGCTCTTAAGAAGCGTTTTTTCTTCATTCTTTCTATAGAATGATTTCACCGATCCAATTTCTATAGCCACTGTACGAACCTCTTGTTTAAAGAGTTCCCAAGCAGCAAATAATGGCAAGTCACTAGAAAGGGAATCGGTTAGAGCCATGCGCACGCGATTAATAAATTCCTGATCATTTAGGAGCTCAGAGTTAAGCTTCCAGAGTGCCCACTGTGGTCGGAAATTAGTTACAGATTTTTCACCAATGTTTGCGATAACCATACAATGATCAGAGAATGAAACGGGGATAGTAATGCAGGATAGTCCTCGTGAGAGGAGTGATGAAGAAACATAAATCCGATCTAGGCGGGCGTAGGAATGACCTTGAATTCTTGTATAAGAGCGAGCTCCCTGTCCCGACACTCCTACATCAACGAGCCCTGAATTTTCTATTATGTTAGACAAAACTTCACCACTCCTGTCCCGCTGAGGGTTAAAGCTGCTTCGATCGTTCGGATCACATACACAATTGAAATCTCCCATTAAAACAATGCAGCGATCACAGTCCAATAGACTAGACACAGTATCAAATAAAAGAGTTCGTTTTGCAGCGTCATTAAATGCATAGACGTTGACTATGCGCCATGGCACACCCTGCAACACAAAATCACAACATATATATCGACCTTCAGTGTCGACATGATAACTAAATGCTGAATAAAGTAGGCTCTTTTTCAGAAACAGGAAACAGCCCGCGGATAAGCCAAGAGCGTGTGAAACGCAAACATTATACTCAGACAGAAAAGGTCGCAAAGCCCTTTCTGTCTCGTCGTCACTCTCAATCTTCGTCTCCTGCACGGCGACGAAGTCGAGGTGCCTCCTAGACAAAAGCCGGCGAAGCTGCGCCTGTTTCTGCAAAGACCTAAGGCCTCGTACGTTCAAGGTTGCGAATAGAAGTTGCTGGGACAGGGCCATGGTGACTACCAACTATTTGGACCTAATGATCGATGTGATCAGTCCTAGAGGGCAACGGTGAGGCTCCCTCCGAAACCCCACCTGGCCTTCTGGACCGTGATCGTCGGCACTTTCCTGAGTGTTTCGATGTTTTGCGGCGACGTGCTTTTCTTGTGGTACTGGTCGCCTCGCTGTCTGTGCTTGATTCCGATCTGTTAGTCGCACGGCGCTTCGGAACTGAAGTATCCGCGTTACTTCGTCTGTCCTCTGCTGGCTCAGCGCACGTGTCGAGATGCTTGGGTGCATCAGATGAGTCACCTCCGGCTCCCTCATTCGCTTGCTGGGCAGAAGCTGGCTCCGTGGTAGCGGGTGCTCCTTTGGGTTGTTCCTTCGGTTGGTCATCTTTCTCTTCGCTACTTTCTTTTTTCACGGGCAGTTCTGCGATGCCATTGTGACTGTCTTTAACAGGCAGAGGGGCCTTACTGGCACAGCGGGTCTCCGCAGAAGAGGGCACGTCTCCCGTCGCGTCAAGAACCTCCGTAACGTCCATTATGTGTTCTTGCAAGCTTTCATCCGGAGGCTTTGTTCTGTGTCGTAACTTATCGGCGTATGTTACGACACATTCTTCAGCTGTGTGGCCAAAGCGCCGGCAAGTTTCACAACGTGGGGTTCTGCAGTTTCGACGAATGTGCCCCACCTTGTTACAGCGCAGACAAAGTGGGGGCCGGCCTGGAATTAATACGAGACTCTGCACTCCACAAACAGGTAGTAGATGTGGAACGTCTCCCACGCTCACTCCATCGGCAAGAGTCAACACCACGTCCCGATTTAACGTACGCATTTGTTCCATCTCCGATACTCTCCAGCTTTCTGCTGATATAGACTTGACTTTCCCGTAAGCCTGGAGCGCATCTCGAATGTAGTCATCTTCCAAACGCTCAGGAAGCCACAAAAGCATATACGCCACGCCGTATATGCAGCCTGGTGCATATTTCAGCTATATAAACACTTTGCGTTTATGTTTACATTTGCATTTTAAGAGTCAACATGCGCTTTCATTCCACCGCGTCAACTGCCGCATCTCTAGAAAAGTAAAAGTGTTCTTACCATCGACAGGTACATTGTGTAGTGCTAGAACGTCGATTTTGCTGTAGGATATCCATATTAAATAAGAAGTACAGAAATAGACAGCGGTGACCGGGGACACTGTTAGGTTGTTACTGCTAATTTCGACAGTTGTCTCTCGCTCTGCACTTTTGAGCGCGCACATAATTCTGTGTTCAATGCAAGATAGCTACATAAACATTCGTGGATGATTGTTCATTCTGACAGCATACTGGCATCTCTCGGCAGCGCTGTACCAGAATAATGAGACCCGAGCGAGACAGCTTTTCACGCAACTTTGTGGAACAACCCAAAACTTCTTTTTCGCTTTGTAAAAGCTTATGCAATATTTCTGGGAAGTTAACTGTGTCAGTGTAACGGCACATGTAAGTCCACAGGCCTGTGTGCCACATCTTACCAAATAACACAAAACGGATACGCAGCCATTCCCGCACATGATATGATTTTCATCAGCGGCCGATTTGGAGGAGGCCGGTAGGGCATTTATGGTGCTTCGTCGTCACGGCACAATTATAACAATTGGCCACGTCGACTTTAATACCGGTGTCTGTGCTATCAGCATTGCCGGCTTCAGAGAAGCACGATTGAATACCGCGCAAGAGAAAAGTACAGGGTACACCACCGATGCGAAATTGACATACAATTTTAAAGCGTCGCGACTGAAAGCGCTTCTGTCGCGGCGTCAGCAATTATGTCGCTGCGACAGAAAGTGGCACATTTCTAACGCCACGACCGAAAATGTATAGTCCCGACAGAGAGTTCCTGTTGCGACTTCAGAATCGCTGTTGCGATAGAAAGTTGTTGTTGCGACTTCAGAACTCTTGGTCTTCACGACAGGATGATTCTGTTGGGACATCAGAATTTCTGTCGTAATGTCAGAAATGTCTGTCGCAACTACAGAAAGATCAGGAACTTGTGTCGTACAACAGAAATTTGCGTAGTTGCGACAGGAATTCCTGTTGTCTTTTTCAACTGGGAGCCATTTGCGTCACAGCAACATTATTTTTAAGGTGGCAAATTACTGTTATGCAGCATGAACAATGCGAACAGCCAGCCTGTTTCTGTGTTAAATGGAGGCACGCAGTGTGTGCACACAATTATGTTCATTTTGTCAGTTTTGTGAAATAAGCTTCAAACTGCATGCATTTTCACTGGGAAATCTGTACCAGCACTTCCTTGTATCACGTTGTCTATGCACAAAGGTTTGTGCATTAGAAATCACAGTTTCAGGCAGTTACAGCCTACAATTTTTTTTTTCTGTATACAGAAACTAACTGTGTTTTCATAGTCATGTATTGCACGTTTAACCAGTGCTGAAAAGGACAAATGGAATAAATTCAAATAGGCCTGCGAATTTGTTTGCTTGGTCAGGCTTTGATGTTAAAATACATCAAAGCCTGACCAACGTGTTCATGTGCAGATGTCGTGTGAATGCATACTTGGACTTTAGTTACGTTTCACTGCATCAAAAGAAACCACCCAGCCAATCTCAATTTCCTTCCTTGTTTCTTGCCCTTGGTGTCCACATACCTGAATGTATTCTGAGTTTTTGTACCAAGACAACAGCAGGGCATCACACATGCTAGAAACATTAGGACAAAGAACAAGGAATGTGGCACAAATGATCCACAGAGTCACAAAACAAAAAAGAGGCTTCAAAGAAGCGGAGGCAGTCAGACTTGTGCGAGCATTAATTATTAGCAGGGTGACCTATAGCCTCCCCTTTCAAAAACTAAATAAGGCTGAAATGTCTAAAGTGAGCTCCATCATCAGGGCAGCTAGGGCTCCCAAAAACACATGTGCCAAAAAGCTGGAGGCTCTTGGTATTCACAACACATATGAAGAACATGACACGGCATGTGGTCATGCCTCAGAGAGAACATCTGAATTCTACAAAACAAGGAAAGGCTCTGTTACAAAAGGCGGGATATTCCCTGATAGCGCAGTATGGCTGAGAAAAAACAGTTTTGCTACCCAGACAAACAAGAGAGGAAATTCTAGTTTCACGAATCCCAAAGAATATGAGCACGGAACACCACCAAAGCAGAAGAAAAGCGCAATCAAAGGCTTTACAAAAGAAATGTGAAAGAAATCCAGACGTATACTACACAGATGCATGTAGAGTGGCAACAGACAAATTCAAAATAGTGGCCTTCAATTGGTCCACAGGGATAACAACTTCCATTCGGAACCCTTTAACCTGCACCGTGGAGGCAGCAGCCATAGCGCTGGCCTTTCGAGATGCAGAAGCAAAAGAAACAATCTGCATTGGCCATGATGGACTCTAAGGGAGCATGCTGTTCGTGCATGACGGGTACCGTCCCATACAAAATTCACAGAATTGCACCAGGTGGTAATTTGGTGCCCGGCGCACTCTGGACTCGAGGAAAATGAGAGGGTGGACCGAACTGCTCGAGCAATAAGCATCCGAGCACTAGTCAGTCCTTTCAAGGAACTCCCATTGACCCACACGACACCTTCGAAAACCAGGAAAAAGAGAGACAAAAATACAGCCGCCCGCACTCCAACCTTATGGAAGAACAGGCCAGGGATTCGCGCTGTGTACAGACTAACACATATCTACACCTACAAATACTCACTAAGGTACACCTTGCATTCTATGAAAGTATGTGTTCTTGGTGCGAGGAGCTGCCAACTCTTGCCCACGTAACATGAACGTATAAACTACAGCCTCCAAATTCCAATTCGCCCCTTACGGCGTAAGTGCCAAGTAACAGGCACTGGGATGTTTGGCTTGCAAGTGAAGATGTAGAGAGCCAGAGAGCTCTTCTCGATCAAGCCCAGCAAACCACAGAGATCAGTGGAGCCCTGGACTGAGGGACGCACCGACCGCCCAAACCACTAAGAGAAATAAACTTTATACTACTATTACTTGCCCTTAGTGCTATCAGCCATCAAGTTTACCTACAACTACAAATGAGCCACATGTCACTTGATTCACTCAGTTTCCATTTCACTCTTTGTAGGAGGGCATGCATGACTGATTGCATATGTGCAGCATTTTGTTGCCACAGAGGGGCATGTAATATGGAAACCGACATAAACATTAATACACTCTGTAGTAACTTGTTCTGAATTGAACTTTTAAAAATAAAGAGCAATTTCAATAAATGACAACATGTGTTTGCTTTTTTAACTGGGTGAGTAGTGTGCTACCGTCTGGGAATTTTTTTTATTCCACGTGGTAGAGGTGTGTGGTTGTCACTGTACTGCTTTCAAGCTTCTGCATTAAGTGTGCTTGTGGCACCTGGGACTAATTCTCAAAGCAAATATGCTTCAGGTAATTGTGAATTCTCGTCAAACATGACACGCATATTGCTGTATTTCTCTTGGAAAATTTATTCAGAAAAGCAGCTTTTATAGCTTCAGTAAATTATTCATTGTGGCCAATTCAGCTGACCCTTTCCGAGATTGACCATTAATTTTACAGCAGTGGCTTTCTATCATTCAAGTATTCAGTGTGTATACTGCTTCTTTTCAGATATGTTAACATTATACAAGTCTGCATTCCTAAGAACATAAACAGCCAGAGGCCACATTGCAAAGACAGGGATCTGAGTATCAAGAAAAGAAATCAGTAATAAAGGTAGCAAGAAGTACTCACAAGCAAATGTTTGGTGTCAGAGGGATGCAAGAATAATACAGCCCATCCAGGGGGTGCGCGAAAGCCAGATAATGGCCAGAAAAAACAAAGCCTACTCCTATGTCACAGCCATTTTAATCAATATTGACATTTAACTCCAGGGTATGCATATTGAAGCCTTGCTAATTATGTAAATTTACTAGCACTACCGTCCAGTACTGCTGTGCTCCTGAATGGTGGCTCACATTTGCAGGCAGCAATAGGTGCAGCGACATCCATCATTCGTGCATCACTCATTTTGGACAATACACACCTTGCTGCAAGGAAAAGTAGCCACAATATAGCTTTCTAACAATTATTGGCAATTAGTTTGAGAAAGGCGTTTCCAACCACACCAGGCTAGACCGGCATTGCTTTGCAGCATGCTCTACACCGGGAACGTAACTCCTTGCCCCCGAACCCAACATGTCTGTTTACCTGGCATAGGACGATGTGCAGACAATGCTCACCCCCCCCCCCCCCCCAACACATGCACCAAAATATTCCTGGCTACAGGCACTGGTCCTTGTTACAAGAAATAGAAGTACGGATCCTTGGTCTCGATGTTCGCCAATCCGGAACAAGATCAAATTGGCTAGGCAAAATAAAGAAGACACCAATGTCAACTTTCCACCTGATATGAAGGATTGCATCTAAATGTGGAGAAGATTGTACCGAAATAGCCAGTAATGCTGTTTGGTCTGTACTCCAGCCACATATTATTTATCAGGCTCAGTTTTACTGGCCCTCACTGAAGCAGAGGGACCAGATTGAGATCATTATTCAGAACGTGATGAGGGCAATAGCTGCTCTCCCTCTGTTCGCTCAAGAACATGCCCAGACGTACACCACGGCAGCATTGCTAATTCAATGTGAATGAGCATTTGAATTAAAGAGGTTGCATGTTGCAGTCACTTCCGATTGCTTGGATGCAAGAACAGACTTAAGGCCATGGCACGGCTGTACACTGACGTTCCTTTGGACCAATGTATTTTGTACAGACGCTGCTATTACAAGAGATGGAAGCATAGTATCAGTCAGCCTTAAGTACTTCCCTCTTTATAAAAATAAGGAATCTACAATGGATGTCTGCAACTCTACTTGAGCTTCATACCATACATGACAAGAGTCTGCAGAACGGGGCTGGTACAGTACACGGTAAAGTCACACATGACACCAATGAGGCAGCCTCATATTTATCAAACTTCACCCAAATACAGACACACCAATTCCTTGAGTGCCATTTAGCAGCTGAAGCAAGACAGTAAAGCCACATAGCTTTGTCAGAAGATACACAAGCTTCACAACTACTCACTTTTAATGCTTGCTTACACTAAGTACAGGGACACAACTCTGGCCTTTTCAATGCCATGGCAGATAACAAAGAACACAACAACATCAAGAACATGTATCTACCCGCACCTCTTGTGCCAGGCTCACTTACCATCTTTCTACCCCGAAAAGTTTGCTCTGATGCGACACATATGCTTTTACGCTCAAGTTTGACAGCCATTGCTGCATCAATTTTGCAAGCACTGTCAAGGACGCAGTATTCTTAACTGCAATTTATTATCAGGAAATACGTAATTTTAATAATGTGAGCACAGGCATCTTGACTCACTTATTATGAATGGAAAGAAATGTCACTGCTGCCTGAATGAAAAGAGTAATCTTCTGCAGTTGTAGAGAGTCAGTGTAGCTTCATGCAATACTGTTTCACAGCAAGTTTGTACAAAGTATCATTACAGGCAGGGAATTATAGGCCTAATTGTGCTTTTCACTTGCTGTGAATGTGACCTTAAACAAAGCATTGTGTGTAAAAAGGGCAAATGTTCTTTGATATGAAGCATCTATCAGCGAGTAGCATTTTGCCTTTTGAGACTTTTTAGCATCCATGGGGGAGAGATTAAATTGCCAGTGTATCTCTATAAGTCATGCCTCTAAAGATGCACATGGCGTTTAGGAAGGTAAATTTTTTTGAACCAGGGAGGGACGTACGGAAATAACTTTAATGAGAAAAGGATCTGCAAGGTTTCCAGCCCAGGCTCAGGCCACCCGGGCATTATGTGCGGTGAGGCATAGCCTTTCCACTGCTGCCCGGGCCCACTGGATAGCCCATAGTTGGTCGTGTAGTTCCGAGCTAGTCAGAGCGCTTAGCTATCGCTCCTCGAGAAGGTCCTGTTCTATCTTGTCCTCTAGATATATCGATCTGATCTGTGTGCACTTCCATGAGATCTGTGCATTGTCTGCGGGTTCGTGCTTGCAGAGCTTGCAGCTCGCGCCTGGGTATTGTGTTGAATTTACTCTGTCTAAATGTACTGGGTTTCGGAATGTTCTGGTTTGCAACCTCGTCCAATCTGTTTCTTGAAACCTGTCGAGTTGTTTGCGGGGTTGTGGGTATGTTTCTCCTCGTTTCGTATAGTGTGTCAGTATGTCGTGGTACGTGACCAGTCTGTCCCTGTTGTCTCGTATCGCTACTTCGTTGTCGTTGCCTCCCCGCAGTCCTTCCCCTTTCCCCGGGGGTTGCGGGGTGTTGTGCCGTCACTGTCCGAGACGCGGTGGGTTAGTTCTCGCGCGGCTCGGTCGGCCTTCTCATTGAGGTTGGGAGGGCCATTCATGGTTACTTCTCCCAAATGTACTGGGATCCATTTGAGATATTTGGGTCATGTCAGAGAAACACAAATGTATTGTTCCAAAATGGTACAGTGTTACTCCGCTGCTAGAAAGGTGATTTAGAAGAGCTCTCTAACTCCATTGACAAAGTTTTCAGAGGTGATTGCAATGGGTGATTCCCCTGTTACTCTGGTATTGCTATTCTGGTGCTTACTGTCAGTGATATACACAGCATGCCAGTCTTGGAGCTCAACTTTCAAGAGCCAATTAAGAGGCATGTCATGGGTAATTTAATAAGCTTATTAGGCTTCTTTTTAAACAAACAATTAATTTATTCTTTATTTTTGCTGTCATTTTGATGGCCTGTCTATGCTTTTTGTTTTCAAAGGCCATATTATTTTCATAATTATGGCCTTCAATGTTTAATTGTAATATCCCTTATAATCCACAGTGATTACTCGTAAAAGAGAAATCAATATAGAACAAACAGTAGATGTGGGTAAATGTATGTGCATTGACTTGAACAGTCACCTGCAAAAGTTTACAAGTCAGGTTGCTCAATGGATTGAATAATCTCAGTTGGAAAGCAGCACTAAGTGTGTTCATATGCCCCTCACTCATCCAGTATACGTAAATGTAACCAAATGTAGTATATGTAACCAACACACTCTCAGACTTCAGCGCAATAAGTTAATATGTTGTGTTATGCTGTTGAGTTGAGACGGTGAATGGAACGATTATTAAAATGAGCAAGCTAGAGACAACTATTGCAGTTTTTATAATTTGTGGTAATTGCAGCATGATATTGCAAAAGAACATAAATAATGCTCCTCTCAATGTTTCTATCTATGCCTTTCGTTCATCTCTTAGTCTCTCTGAAATTAAGCAGCAGAGCATGGCACAAGCACTGCTGCTTACGTTTATAATGGAGTCATCAGTGGGTTTCAGACAGAGGCAACTCCTGTCCCTTATGCACATATGTTTTGGTATTTTCAAGACTGTTCCTGTCATACCAAAGCCAAGGCTCACTGGCCCCTCATGGTATTGAAGCTTGCTCACCAATTACTCAGAGTGGATGATACATTTTCTGGATTTTGTCAGGTGCCATCTGTCTTGCCCTAATCATTGTATGAAAGGTAGGTCCTGCTGGTCCAATGCAGCTGTCTTAATAAAAAAATATTATAATTTGCATGTTTCTTCTCTTGGCCACCGAAGTGCATCATCCAAACCAAACACAAACACTTTTTTTCCTAGGCGCACTCTTGAAAACAAAGGCTTGCAGCCACATGCAGAAGAAAGTACAAAACAAATTATGCAAATTAATGCTCTGCAGTGTGCAGATTATGCAATGTGTACAGTAACTAAGGCTGCACCTCTAATGCATTAACTGTATTCAAGATTATGAAAGCTTTTTGCTAATTAAGCCATGTTCTAAAATTGGATTGCATACTCTAGCTGCATATGTGACTAAAAATGTGGTAGCTCAGTTGAAAAAGCTACAAGTGGCATTCCTGTGGGGTATGTTTGTTCACTTGAAAAGCAGATTTTACTCAGTTGGTCATATGACAAGAAATTTTGTTGTTGTGTTCTTAATACTTCATTCCTACATTGCATATTACACTACACCCTAAAGGTCCACACAGCCCACATATATCATCATTAAATTAATAAAATGTGAATACCATGTGCACATTTGTAATGTTCCTCTTCAGGCGAATATGTACGGTACTGTACCTATATGCCGCCCTCATCATTCGTCTACACGCTAATAGGAAATTCGTTTACATAGTTGTGTCCGAGAAAAATACTAAACAGCACTTCATCGGCATGTCGTCGGCGAGCATATCTCATGAGAGCCTCTCAGCTGTACGTGCCAATTCGACCGAGTCATAGTACATACATACATACGGTGCGATTCGGCAAACATGAACCTATCTTCAGGGCCAGTATGTCAATGGATTCCTTTCTCGGGGTTATCGTTATTATTATTACCTACCGTCCATATAAACGACCTATCGGTGATAGCTAGTGTACGCGCAGCACGGCAAGGAAAGGCCCTAGCGAGTACGGCACCTCGATCCGGCCTGCCTGCCTTATTATAACATAGCATAACCGTCGGAATAAAGTGATCGCAATCGCACCTATTGTGTAACACAATAAGAAAAAAAAGCTAATGCCAACAGAGCTGCGATACGGAAGCGATCGACGTTTCACGTACCGTCAACACGCTAACTTAATTGTTGACAAAACACGATTTTACTACTAGCGCTGGCCAGACAGAAAGCGTTGTCGGCCGCAAACTCCGTCCAAGGATGCTCGGGGCGGCCAAGCAATTGCTGACTCGGGCCCGGGCCGGGCTTGGACCTAGGAGCGTCTGGCCGGGGAACATTCATTGGCGACAGACGGGAAGTCAGCGAGTCGTGGAAAGTTCTTGCGCGAGCGAAATTAAAATATGTTACAATGTCCACCGTCTACAATCGGGCAGCGCGAAGCATTGGGCCACGCAACAGCTACGCAGTTAATCTGAACCCTCGGACTAATCACAGGTCACATACCGAACCCCGCGTCGTAAGAATGGGCTATTTTCCCGTGCCCTTCACCTGCGGGGTGCCCTCACGCAGCGAGCGTACTACCATCCAAAAGTCAATCTATTATTGCCCGGCCGGCACCGCGTACGGCGGACGTGAGGTGGCACACAACGACGGGAGCTTTGCCCAAGCCGGATTAGCAAACGTTAAGAAACTGCCGTATTGTAATAAGTCGTGGTTATCAGCGCGTGAAATGACAAGGAAGAGCTCAATCATAACCTACGCTTATCCATGCCGGCCTGGTCGCTGTGGACGCGGATATAACACATAGCGTTACAGAAAAGTGTTCACAAACCATTAACAGCCCTGCTTGTGTATTTAATAACGTTTTCTACTCATCGTACCTTCGCGCTAGCTGTTACCAAAACTAAGATAAATCCTAACCAATTCGCCCACCTTGCTGTCTTGCTGACATAATATGACTGGTAAAAGTTATTCTAGTGCATGCACATATATCGTATTCACATGTGCATATATTGATTGTTTACTTCAGCATAAAAAAAAGGATGCTCCATCTGTATAATTTCACATAATTACATTTTCCTTCATTTCTTTCCTTTATTTTACTGTTGCAGTGGGTTGAGTACAAATATATGTACAAATAAAATATGTCACTTTCGCACTACTCCATCACTTAGGAACAGCAAATCAGGATGACAGATATATTTATTTTCTTATTAATTTTTTAAAATTTGTAGTCAGTATGAGACAGCTCACACTAAGCTTGCTTGGTTTTTAACAAGCTCTTGGTCAACAACGACACATATGTTTGGGACTCGGAAATAAACTGTGCAGTGCGTCTGTCTCAGCATGCTTTGGAACGACAAGCCAAACCTTCATCTTATGCAAGTGTGCAAACTGACAGCTTATGCAACCACACACCCATAACACGTCTACAAACCTGTCATTCTTATGCACTAGAGGTTGAAGTGTGATGTCAAAATATATGTCACTTTCATCACTCATTGATTCATGCGTGACATGTCTTCTTGTACTAATCAAGACGTGGCTAAACGATACCATCGCCTATAAAATTTTTCTTTTCACATCTGCATGCAACACTTTTTGTTGTGAATGATGCAACTGCATAGAAGGTGGCATGCTCATAGCTTTAAAAAAATAATTTCTTGCAGTTCCAACTGGCATTCGTTCATTCCTAGAGCACATTTTCATTTCACTTCAATGCTCAAGCAGAATGTTCTCATAAGTGCATACTACTGCCCTCCGGATGTAAATTGTGCATTTTCAAGCGAGTTTCAAAACATTCTAAATGAAGTGCATATGCTATTTTGGCATTCTACTGTGATCATTTATGGCAATTTTAATTTCTCCATTATTAACTGGACAACAGAATCTGTCACAGCTGCTCACGCTCAATGGCATATTTTCCTTCATTCCTGTCTACACTTCATGTTACCTCAACTCATTACTCTCCCAACCTGTTCATCATGTACACTGGCCAATATTCTAGATCTCATCAGAGGTAGAAAAAAATTAACATTCAAATATGCAAAGCCATCAAAACTGCCCTGAGCCTACCATCTACGGCTTTGACTATGAGACTTCTTAAGACGGGCATACACAACACCTGGCAAGAATTAGCCGAAGCTCATAAAGCCAGTCAGTTAGAATGACTTAAGCTCATGCCCACCGGGAGATCAGTGCTGCAACGGCTGTGCTATAGTGAAACCTTTATAGGCCACCATGGACCGAAAAGAAAGAATGCCTCCAAACATCTGCAAATCCCTGTGCATAGCACCAATTGTACCACAAGGAAAGAAGACAAGCCCAAGTGGATGCCCTACGGCAAAGACACAGGCAAGGTCCGGATGCCAGATACACCGACACAGTCAAATACCCGCAAAGAAATGCTTACGCCCTGAACGTCACAGATTCTAAGGGCAGAGGGCTAGCGTCTGCCACAGTCCGTGCACAAAACTCTGAGACTGCAAAAGAGACGGCGATCGCCCTAGCAACTACCACGTGCAGACGCAGCTGTAATTTTTTCCGATTCTGAAGCAGCTGTCAGGAACTATGCTAAGGGTCTAGTGTCGACAGAAGCACTAAAGATATGGAAGCACGACAGCGCTCCGATCTGCTACACCTGCGTGACCTGGGTTCCTGGGCATGACGGGCTGGAGGGGAACGAATCAGCACACGCCGTGGCCCGAGGCCACACCTGCCGGGCCAACCCTTCCTACTCTCAAGATGCTGGTCTGCGTCAGCAGGGGCAGAGACCGTACCCATCACCTACTCAGCGATCCTTCAATATCACAGGCTGGAACGCAGGGTGCACCCACCACCTCACCCAAAGCTCACCGAAGAAGAAAGTACCACACTCAGAAGACTACAGAGTAACACTTACACCCACGGAATACTCATGCACAGACTATACCAAATGCTACAAGGAAATACTCATGCACAGACTATGCCCAATGCTACAAGGATACCACTGCCCAATGTGCGGCTTACCATACACCTTGGCGCACCTGATCCTCGAGTGTCCATGGCATCTAGATACAGACGCATCGCCTTCACCGAAGGAATATAACGCCAGACAACAAAGCGAAGACCTCATTGAAACGTAGAGAGGCCAAGCTCGTCTCCGAGGGCCTGGAGCAACAATGACACCTCGTCGCCAGGGCCAAGGAGGCAGCGAAGGCCAGAGGGTTCCTGGAATGAGGAGACCTCCCACCTAGAGTAGGACTGGGGCTTAACCCGAGATACTGTTTCAAAAATAAATGTTTATTCCTCCTCCTCCTCATCTCGACCAGCGATCCTCTAATCTGTTCCGGCAATACTCACCTGGACGGGCTGTCTGATCATGCAGTTATAGTAGGTCTGCTTAACTTCTCTTTAACAAAAAAGAAAACACTACTAAACATATTAGGTGCTACAATAGGGCCAACATTACTCGGCATAATCGTTAATTAGCCACCTTTGCAGACACAGTCGAGCTATTGAGAACTAGGTTATGTTTAGAGCCACCTTTGCAAATCTTATCAAAATGTTCGTCCATTTTCTCAGCATTAGATGCAACAAAACATTCAATAAACGCCTGCAGCACCTCATAAATAAAATGAAGCGCTCTATAGAATGGCAAATAAAAAAAAAATCCAAGACATGGCAAAGATACATATTATGTGACAAAGAATGCCAGATGCTACTAAAATCCACACGTCAACAGGTTTACAGCTATGATTTATTATGAATAACAGTGATTATGGCACGTAATAAACCCCTATTCACAGCCTGACATAATCCTAATTCTGGTGGTGATGTAGTTCCTGAGTTATAGTGTGTGCAGTTACTAAATGACATGTTTTGTTGAGTGTCCAAATGTGAAGACATCACTGCATGCCCTGACTTCCCCATGCAATCTGACATGTCTGAAATTGTTATTAGTGGGTCGGGCATTTTTACCTTACTAAACAGATTAAAAACTTCATCTACAACAGGTCACAGCAAATTTAATAACAAGCTACTCAAGAATGTGTCCCAGCTAGTGTCGCAACATACCCCCTGGGTTCATTCTTAAGACTGGTGAGTGGCTAAAGTCATCCCATTCTACAAATCCAGCGAGTGTTTCTCACCCCTTAACTACCAATGAATATCATTAACCAGTACAATTCGCAAACTTATGGAACACATTATTAATTCACAAGTCATCGACTATTTCGAAGATCCCTGTTTAACATTCAACTACCAGCACAGGTTTTCATTTACATTACGACTTAGCATGAAACCACCACATTTACTCCATCTTTGCAGCAGCTCACCACTCTCTTGGCATCATCAAATTAAACCTAAAGCATGCTTTTGTCAACATACATAAACTTGCTTACACTACACTAATCCACACAAAGCTCGAATACGCATCGCTAATATAGCACTCTGGCAGGTAAACATTGTTGACGAGATTGCATTTGTTCAAAACTGGGCTGCTCACCTTCATATTTTCCGACTATTCATCTTACACTTCCGTGTCATCATTAAAAGCATGTACTGATTTACAAGCACTATCCCTTCGCCACAAATCAGTGCGTCTTTGCCTGCTTGACAAACTTTATAATCGTACTTCTCTTCACGATGATTTCTTTCAGTCACCACCTGTCGTATTTTCATGCCGGGATCACCACCTCATATTCAAGCGTACACCATCTCGCACGTTACAATATGCATGCTCCTTTATACCCTGCACCATCACTGAAGGGAACTGCTTTCCCTCTGATATTGCCACAGAATCTGACATTAAAATTTTACGACGTGCTACGCACTGTTAATTAGTTGCCTTTTTTATTACATTCTTGTTTAGTTGTTTTTGTGAGTTACTAATAAATACCTGTATTAATACCGTAGTTCGTGTGCATGCATATTTTCAACATTTGATTTTGCTGTGTGCATAACTTTTGTTTTGCAATTCTTATGATTTCTTACATTATGTTTCTTAATACCTAAACAATGTTAGCGTACCTTTGTTCTGTACTTTGTCCTATTATTTGTTGTAACTATTTCTTTGTAATTTCATTTATGTTTGTACTCCCCCTGCCCCTGTTATGTGATGGGCTCAACTGATGCCTTTAAGGGCACCGTTGAGCGCTGCAACACTGCTACTTTGATGTAGCAGTGTTGTGAGGCATTTTGCCACCCTAGGTAAAGTCAAACTACTACACTCCTCACCACTCTAGCACCAAATTTAGGTGCACCATATGAAGAATTTTAAGACACATTGTAAGGCATTATAGTAACTAATATGGGAAGAAAGTTGGTACACAGGTTTCCAGGCATCACTTCATTGTTCTTTCAAAAGTCAGTCATCCATAGTGCATTTGAAATTGGATATTTTACGGAATCCAACATTGTCCTTTGCCATTGGTGAAATGTAAATGTTAAAGTGGGGTGAGGAACGACTAGATGCGATGTGCCCATCTAGAGCTGCCAAATCTAAGTGGCCACTTGTTTTGCCTACAGCACAATATACCTCTGCTTGGTTGTGTTGCTGGTCAGAAATATACATACAAAATAACAGAAGGTGCTGCTGTGCCAATATATTCACAAAAGTCTTACATGATTATACAGGTGCCATACATTAGCATCAAAACATGGCCTGCACAACAAGCACAGCATCTTCAGCGGAAATTGTAGTGTTACATCTTGCATACAGAAATGCAGAAAAGTGTAAACAAGGTGCACAGTGCTAAAATTTGTCTTGTGAATTCCTGCTGTGCCAACTGTGCAGATTGATGACATATAGTTTGATCTGGGAGCTAGCCCAATGCACACGTACACAAAGGAAAATGATTCACCTCTTAAATATGTGAAATGACGCCCAGGTAGGCACAGTAAATTTTCAAGTTTGTATGCTTCAGTGTTATGCTAGAAGAAAACGTTTTTTTAGTGTGTTGCTGATTCACAATTATATACCAACTATGCATATAGGAAAAGAATCTGCAATCTTTTAGGCTGCGTGTTAAAATACCATGTATAGAAACCCAGGGAAAACATGGGGAAGGCGGGAAATGGAAATTCAAGACGATGAGCAAACCGAGAACCAGATGAAAGCAGGAGCCAACGTTTCAACAAGTGGACTTGTCTTCTTCAAGGCGACATATGCTTTCCTCGCCACAGTTACAGATATTAAGAATCAGTTTGGTTGATGCCCAGCCTGATACTCCGTGATTATACTGATAGATATGCATACAATTGTTTATCCTTTTTCTGTGGATTGCATTTCACCTACTAACAATCGAAAGATATCAGTCAACGTGAGATGCAAATAGTGTTGTACTTTGCGGAAGGTATGTATACATATATATATATATATACATATATATATATATACATATATATATATATATATATATATATATATATATATATATATATATATATAGCACCAGCAATTATGTTACGACCTTTGACGAGTCATGTGACGCGCTTGACACACCATATGCTCGCCGCTGGGTTGTTGTGCTTTGAGTGCCACATGTTTTTCTGAGCACAGGTTTGACCGATAAAGATAGAATGCTGTGAAGTGATGTTTCCAGTGCCTTATTCTACACTGTCATGACAACGCAACAATGCTCTGAAGTATATATTTATTGATTTGACAGCAAGAATTCCATAGACATTTCCTGTGGCATGAAGGAAGGAGATGCAGATATGGTAGCAGATCTGAATCATTCTTATTATTATTATTATTATTATTATATACATATTATTAATGTATTAATCATTAATATACATCATTGTACTGTGTGGTAGTACAATATATAGTATACCGCTCAACACAGTCAGTGCTCAAAGTTAGCCAGGGCTCGAGAGAGTTCGGCCTATCTTCCATTTTCTAAGCAGGGGTTCGGCCCCGTCTTTGCAGGTCAACTGTAGCACTGCGGCACCCATTCGACATGCACTGTAGGTGATTTTATTGCCAATAGTGCCTTGTGAGGGGAAATTCCAACTCTCCAATTTTTGGAATAATGACTTAAATAAACAACAAATCGGTTTACTACCTCTGTCCAAGCGGCGTGATTATGAATGCCTTAAATTGTTGCATAATTCAAATAACACCCCACACTACTCATTAAAGAACAACTATCTGTCTCCTGATAATTTGAAACCTACTAGGAATAGCCACAAACTTAACCTTGCACCATTTCAACCGCATACTAACCTGTTTAAGTATAGCTTTCCTCATACAATTGAAAAACGGAACTTACTCCCAGGTGAAACTAGGTAAATTAGAAAAATCTTTGTATTTACTTGATTCATGCTGCGTTTATTATACTGATCGTATCTTTTATATTGAAGTTATCATGTTTTTTAAGGCATTGAAGTTGATTTGTGCAGAAAAATATTTTGTTATATGCAATATGTACAAACCCACTCCTGCGATAGCCCAATTGGACTACAGTATGTGAAAATCAAAATAAATAAATAAATAGGTGATTAATCAGTTGATAGGGCATGAGCAAAGACAGAGCAACAGCTATTGTCCTACTTCTGCATGCATTTCCCCAAGGCATATTGCACATGACAGTCACCACCCTTGATTGCTCGACTAATTAAGATTCTTGGCACAGCTAGCATACTGTTTCATGAGTCAGTTGAGTGTGAACCTACCTGTTCGTGAATTATTGAAGGTTCACCTTGGTTTCTTAGTTTACAAATTAATTTTAATTCGTTTATTTTTGCATTACGAGTACAGTGCTATACCATGCATGTACTTTGTACACTTTTGCAGTAAGCAGGTGTGAAACCATGAAATATATTCTTGTAGTGCCCTGAGGTTCTAGGTCCTTTCGGCTCCCCTTATTACCACCGGTACCACTATAGCCGTTACCACCAGTGGTGCGGCCGGTATGTCGATCGATACCGCCGGAATGCTTTATTGAGCGATATATGTGTGAACGTGACACGCGCGGCTTGCCCGTAAATCCGTTTCACTTGCGCGTGCGGCGTCAACAGAAACACGCCGCTTTTCTTTCTTTCTTTTTCTGGTGGAAATGGGGCACAACATCGAATAAACGAAGCTTTGCACAACACGTTTACAAACGGACAAACACGAAATAACAACCACTCTGACTCATCATTAACATGTCTAATTGACCAACGATTTGGCGGCTGTCCATTGTATTTGTTAGGTTGTTAATTATGCTGTTTCTCACTGGTCAACCAAGCGAGACTGTACTAGTAATCATGCAAGCCGTTCGTTTTCTTGCATTTCGTGACTTGCTCGTCCGGCTCCTTTTGCCGACGAGAAGCAGCCTATTTCTCGCTTTATCCCCAGCAGCAATACTTACAAAACGAAATATTGTCCCTCCATTTAAACCCCATACAACCAGGTTCAATGTCCTCGACATTGAGCCACAATATGTAAGGAATATCGTTTAAAGGCCGCAGGCCAGCTGACAGTGGACATAAATCGGAGGGGCCGAGGGGCCAAAAAAACTAAACTAAAACATTGTTTGCCGTGAGTATTTTCTAAACAGCATGTGCCTTATATCTTAAATAAATAAATATAAAATAATCTAGACGGACATATGTTAGAACTTTGTTTCGTTTTGTCCATATTCAAACTCTTCTAGGTGGCGCCCCAACAGCTCATCGAAATGCACGCAGCGCGAATTCGAATCCACAGCGAGATTTGAGCGCGGGAAGCTGTTATGTGCCAGTATGCTGGGGTAGGCTTGACAACTCAAAATTTTCTATTTGTACTTACGAAGCAGCAGTATTTGACAGAAAAGAATAATACTTTGATGCTCTTCTCACGCCTACAAGCGAGGGCGGCGTGATTAACAACACAGCGGAATGCGCAACGGTGAACGCCAACGAACTGCGTGCCGCCACCAACCTGGACGAAGCATTTTGGTAAGCTCGTATTTTATTTCTTGTTTGCAAAGTTTGTCGCAGGCGAACAATTTCTTTATTTCTAGAAGGATCGCATTTGACTTCGCTATCGTGAGTCTCACGCCGTGAACAACGGCTTCTGCGATATCCAGAACGTATTGATGTGCTCAGTGCGCATGCATGATGTAAGACGATAGAATAAGCAGAACTGTGTAACCTCTATATCGTACAAGGGGGAGAAGGCGCGAAGATAATATCTCAGTTGAATAAAAAGGACACATCTCGTTTGTACGCGTCCTTTTGTTTTAGTTACTGTATATTTTGGTAATGTATCGTCATATGGGTTTACCAGCCATGGCCGGACTTGGTGCTCTCGTTCTCGCGTGCAAATGTCCCAGTTGGCTGAGGTGGCACTGTGAACAGCGCCAGACAGGGCGCGATTCCCCCGGTTCTTGAGCCCCTGACCAAAAACTTATTTCTGGTATAGGAAAAATTTTCACAGCTGTGCACTGTACCCACCGTGGTTGCTTAGGGGTTATGGTGTTGGGCTGCTAAGCACGAGGTCGTGGGTTCGATTCCCGGCCACGGCGGCCGCATTTTCATGGGGGCAGAATGCGGAAACACCCGTGTACTTTGATTTAGGTGCATGTTAAAGAACCTCAGGTGGTCAAAATTATTTCGGAGTCCCCCCACTATGGCGTGCCTCATAATCAGATTGTAGTTTTGGCAAGTAAAACTCCATGATCTATTTTTTTTACCTCTGCACTATGTGTTTTGAAATGTTCTCCCTTGTTTAAGCGTGTTGGCACAAGCCTTTACCGTAGTTTTAGCTTTAAGATTTGACCATATTCTCTCGGTGCGTAATGCCTTTATATACAACAACCGCGGATAGAAGCTGCGACTGTTTGAGATCGTAGCGCCTTTCCTCTAACTTGTAGTGATTAGATGTCATTGGAAATGTGTAAGGTTGGAAATGCTTGTTTTCATCCTTCACATTCTAGAATACAAATTTATACTAGGGTAATTAAAACTTGCAAAATGCAGTGTGAAACTTCATCATCATCATCATCAGCCTAGTTACGCCCACTGCAGGGCAAAGGCCTCTCCCATACTTCTCCAACTACCCCGGTCATGTACTAATTGTGGCCATGTTGTCCCTGCAAACGTCTTAATGTCATCCGCCCACCTAACTTTCCGCCGCCCCCTACTACGTTTTCCTTCCCTTGGAATCCAGTCCGTAACCCTTAATGACCATCGGTTATCTTCCATCCTCATTACATGTCCGGCCCATGCCCATTTCTTTTTCTTGATTTCAACTAAGATGTCATTTACCCGCGTTTGTTCCCTCACCCAATCTGCTCTTTTCTTATCCCTTAATGTTACACCTATCATTCTTCTTTCCATGGCTCGTTGCGTCGTCCTCAATTTCAGCAGAACCCTGAAACTTCATACTAAACTTTATTTATTAAAAGAAAATAAACAATATTTTCAATGTCCCTTTATAATAGCATCATTGTGCACTGTGGAGGTGAACTGGTTCGAAGGGACAAACTGACTGAATGGATTCTTGTCTTGCTTTAGCATAACTCAGTTTGAGTATGGAAGAAAAAGTACAGGTTACAGGATGAGCACTAACTTCTAGCTGGTCTTATTCCACGACCCTACTGTACATTATATGCGCCGCTCATAGCACACATGAGAAAAAGAACTGAAACAACAACCTTACAAGAAGCAGACGGCTGCAGTTCACTGAAAACGTGCCGACCAACTTAGAAAGTAAAGTTCCTTGCCTGATAAAGATAAGGAGGGTGTACTCATGCACACCCTAACGTATTTGGCAATGGCATTAGCCTGATCAGTAATCTTGCGCATCAGTTGAATGTTACTGCATCCTATGATGACACATTCTTTAAAAAAACTAGTTTGCATCCACAAGTCTTGCAATGCATGGCAAGGGGCCTACTTCGTTAACCTTTATGAAGGTTGTAACTATGCTCGCCCAAGCAATCGTTGATACTGCATCAGAACGGCAAGTTGGGCCAGTTGGTTGGGATTCATACTAAGGTTTGTTACAGCGCAACCTAAGACAAGGACAACAGAAGCTACAAAACAGCGCCGTGTCATCATTTTGTACCTTCTGTTGTCCTTGTCTTAAGTTGCGCTGTAACGAACCTTATTATGAATCATTGATACCCCTTCCCGTCTGTCTAATGTAGACGCCCTTGCACAACAAGGGAAACTTGTATACCATAGCTCAAGTGCAGTTAACATGCCCGTTCATGTCTTTTTCCAACCAGTGTGTCAAAACAGATATAAAATACTCGCAAACATGCAATGACCACTACGTCACTTCACATTTATTCTGCGATATTCTGCTATCTCAACTGCAGGTTGCCAAGAATGAAAAATTACCAGAGTGCACTACTCGAATGGTGTTCACTGTATCTGATGAGTGTCTTGATTTACCTAATCGATGAGGTGTCAGTGAAAAGCTTTGTATGATGGTTACAAATGGCCGGTAACAGCATTTAAGACAGCCTAGGATTTGTGAAGGCACGAGAATGAAAGCCCGTGAAATAAATAAAAGGTGAAAATAAACTGCCCTTACCATGACAATGCTTCTGCGCACTATTGCATCAATCTTTACAAAAACTTTGTCAACTAGGCGCACTGGGAAAGAGCAGCTGCAGTTTTTTCTCGACATGTCAGCAGTTTTTGGCGTGCAAGTACAGTCCCTACCAAATGCGAAGTAGCGCGATCTTGGTAACAGTTCGCTTTGCGAACCTTTACAAGACTGTGCCCCAGGTTTGCACATTCATAATATATGCAGTGCACTGATGACACTGTTTTCATCTGAGACCACTTATATTACTGATGCGGAGCGCATTGTCACGTGAATTTCTAAAGAAAAATTCGCTTGTTTTTTGTTTTTTTTTTTGTCGGAAAAAAAAAGACCACACATGAACTAGGTTGTTGTAACGCTGTTATCGGTCATTTCTCGGCGTATTCCACAACCTTTGCATTGGCACCATATTCGATAAGTAAGGAAATAAACATTCATTACAAGTACATATTAATTGCTTGTTCACAATGGAAAAAAAAAACTTGAGTAGCACAAACATAAACCTATCAACATAGAGTGGGTGATGTTCACGGAAAGCACTCATTAGTTTTTTTCTTGGCCACAGTTAGTTGTCACATCCAGTATGTAATTTAATGGTGGTTTCCGAGAAACCTGTACAGGTCTCCTTCGTAGCTTCATGCTAAAGTAGGGTGGGTGAAAATTTTTCCTGTCATGAATTTTACTTGCCTTGAAGGCTTCCACAGAACTGATCTGCCATAATCAAATAGTGCTCTGTAAAGTAAAATAAGGAACACCTTTTCTTCATATACCTGTATTTCACTCATTGACCTTTACCAAGCTACTCATGTAAACATGTATTTACTGCTCGAAAACGGGCAATTCATGCTCCAGTGTGTCAAATTTGCCACCTCCCAGAGCTGCTCCAAAACTTCTTTGACTGCTTCCATCCCTGTATGAGTGGCCCATATAATGTTTAATGAAATTATCACTGGCATCCCAGAAACTTCAACATTTAACATCCGCCTGCCAAAGTGCCTACATCTCAACATTTTGGTTAGAACTGATCACTTTATTTGCTGCAGGACTGAAGCTGTCTTGATATCTACAATACATTGGACACTACATGCAGGATTATGAATGGATACCTGAACACTGCTTGAAGGAGCAAGCTCTACACCATCGCTTATGCTCATTTTCATGGGTTGGCAAGAGGAACCGTGGCAAGCGACTCTACAGGCACCTGTGCTCTTCACTACCTTCGGAGGAGAGATGCATTGGTATGCTGTACATATATTTGACTGTGGGTTCCAGCTGCATCTCTTGCATTGTCATTCGATGTGCAGGTAGAGGAGTTACCTATTGGGCGCACATGTTGGTTAACGATACAAAAAGGAAGGTGCTTCTTTGAACACCGATGACCCTGTCCTCCACTTATTTATTTTAATTTTCTTGTTACCTTATCTTTGCTGATTATATAAAGGTCGCAGGCAATTAAGCCAAGAAAAGCGTTGGTGTAATTAGCTGTGGTTGAAATTGAAATGTAGAAAATATTGAAAGAAAGTCATGAAAGCAGACGAAAGGACCTTGTCTCTGGTGGTGACAGAACCCACAACCTTTGCAGTACACACGCAATGCACTACCAATTGTGCTAACTTGGGTATTTATGGTATATATGCCCTGGGAGTGTTAGCCAGCGCCATTTAGAGCCAT